>NW_025766791.1:0-18929 GCF_003918875.1 Haliotis rubra | reverse complement strand
CAGTGGAGACGTCCTGTCAGTTCCACGCCTCGGTGGGTAGAATGGCCCCTTTGTCGTGGCGACAAGTCCCGCTAAGTTACATTCGGCTACCAGCATTAAAGTGATCCATTTTTCCAGCTTCATCGGGTGTACCATCCTGGACACTGGAGATGGGTCCCTTTGGCTGCCTTCCCCATAACTCAGCAACGTTTCCAACAGGCTCGGTAGGGATAGGTACCCATGGAAGGAGTAATTTCCAGTTGGTTGCGTGTCCCACTTGTACATACGCACTTCACGAAAGAGGGAATGCATCATGTTGTTCACCGGACACGGCGAGTGCGTGATCGCCATCATGAACTGCATTCGTACCATCTGTATTCTTGATTTTGAGGCAGATGCGGAGGTAACACTGGCTCAAATCGATGTAGGTATTGACAGGGTTAGCAATGTTAAATTGAGGGGCCCCACACCGGAAGGGGGTGCCAGAGGGCTGTATCGAATCCACTGACCTTCTTGGACGGACGTCACCACAGGGGCACAGAAAAGAGATCCAGTTGGGCCTTTGGAGCATCTCACAGGCATCTCGGCGCATCATCTTGACAGCTGATCTGGACCACAGGTTCTGCACCACAGGTCTTGACCCTACGGTGTCTGGTGTTGAACTGAACTCCTCTTTTCATCTGGACGGCCCTTTATGCTGCCTGATCAGGGATATCTCGACCCCAACAACTACAGGTGGTTGCTGGTGTTGTACCGTGTTCAAAGCACGTTGCTCTTTCTCTTTGCATTCTTCTTCTTCTCCTCCTTGGCCACCAGTTGTCTGTAGTTGTCATTGATTTCCTCCTCAGGACAAACAGGCACAAGTATTCACAAGGGACTTCGGCATGCTTCAGGTGTTCTCGCCAGGGTTGGTCTGTGGCTTCCCATCGATGAATTTTCAGGCCGCAACAATAACAGATCACACTATCACCTCGTCCATGATAGAAATAGCCAGCCATGGCCATGTCATAAGGACACTGGGCCATCTGTATAGGCCATGTTCGAAACGACCTCGCACGTTGATAAAACTTGGCATACTCGGGGTGAGTAGGATTCTTCAAGCTGTATCCAGGTTGTGTCCATGAGGATGACAGAGGAGAAGGAATATCCTCTGAGGGTCTCCATGGGGATATATCCACATACAACTTCTTGTGCCTGATCTTTTGAGACACCCATTCCGTATCGGGGACATCGAATGCACTCATGCTGATACGTCTGCACTGTCCAACGACTTGAAGCCAAATGACGCCTTCTCTCAAAACAAGGGTTTACGTTTCTTGGTGGATCCCACGGACTGTTTCCGTTTTCGTTTGCGAGCAGGTGATCCTGGTGGGGGGTGCTGTCGCAAGGTGGCGAGTAAGGCTTGTTTTCCATGATGTTTCAAACTGTCCCCCACACTTCGGTGTCCTGAACGGATATCTTGCACCAATCCCGGCAACATCTTGACACCTGATTTGAGAGCTGATTTTCCCACCGTCTTGAGGATGGAGAGCGCTGAACGTCCCAAGTTTCCCAAGATGTTACCGAAACCTCTCCCTCGTTGATGAATGCGTCCTCGGTACACGGCTAAGCCGCCTCCTCCTCGCTGCTGTCCACCCAAACCGCTGCCGCTGCGGAGTCTGATACACTGATGTCCTACCATGCTGATTCTCAGTACGTACCCAGACGACGGGACGGAAATGAAGTGTCACGATGGTCTTCCCAGTCTGGAATGGCACGAGACGTCCCCACGCCATCCGCTAAATAGATTCGAATGGCATCCGTGGTTCCCTGACGCAATCCCATGTAGCGTAGGTGCTGAGGGGTTTTGATCACGACGCTGTCTTCCATCATCTGGCGCGACACGGGACATACATCAGTAAGGGAGCCATGGTATCCCCGACGATTTGATCTTCCACTGCATCCGAGTAGACGTACACGGTATCAAAACCAGCCAGATGGTGTGCTTCCTGTTCACCCACGACGAGAGGATCGTCAAACGCAGCCACCTGCACAGGCTGAGCAGAGACTTGGCTTATTTCTTCTGCTTCGTCCACCATGGGGAGCTGTATGAATCCCAGCATACGCACTAAAGGAGCAGGCAACACCAATCGGGTGGTGTAGGCAGACCTTGATGGCATCGTGGGTCAGGTTGACTTGCGGTTCTGCAGGAGGAACCCGTGGTGCATGGCTCTGCACATGTCTTCGGGTGGAGCATAAAGTTGACATGCGTTTTGCCACGCATTTCAAATCGGAGGTCTTTGGGGTAGTTCACGGTGACGGTGAAACGAAGCTCTGGCATCCGCTTGGTAAACATCTTGCGTATGCTTGTCCAACAGCCGTGCACAGGTGTGTTGAAGCAGGATGTTCAGTCTCTGGACCAGTTGGCGACAGGAATACACTCCTTCTGAATAATGACCTTTTCGCTGACGGCTCTGATGAGGCCTGGGTTCTCTTCTATCACGGTCGCATCGCTGCTGCTGAACTGTAAGTCCGGGTCATGCGCTCCAAGTTCACATGAAGGACAAACCAGTTGAAGGGGTACGACACATTGTACCATGTCATGGGGAAATGAAGTTCACTGACGCCGACTTCCCACCCTTTGACGATTCACTTGAATGGGAAAGGGTAGTTTGACTTCGTAATGATTCACTCTGTTGTCGGATGAACATCCATGGACGATCGCTGGGTAAGGTCACGTAAAAGTCCCGCTTTGGAAAAACACAGACACCGACATCTTCTCTCTTAGGAACCAGACTGGATACAGAGGGGTTGGAGATGTAGTCGAGGAAGGTGGCAACGTGGATGATGACGACGACGACGACGACACCAACGTGGGTTGTGGGAGCAAGTACCCCAAGCTACTGGCCAACAAAGCTGTCCACAACTGTTTCTCACCGCTGTCCAATGCCAACTGAACCATGCTCATGATGACCACGCCATATATCAGAAACACTTGGGAGAAAACACCACTTCACTTCGTGGCAAGTCCATGCCAAAGCAACACCAGCGGGGATGGCTTGCCGCCCTCCTTGCACCTTGAGATCGGTTCACTCTGCATGATGGTGGAGGCTCCACTGACGGTGGGAGACTGGAGGCCACGCTTATTTAAAGACCAGATGAGCCGCAGGGATCCATGAATCAAAGCTGGCAGGGTATCCTGACCATCTCACCAACACTTCATCCTTTTTGACGACGTCGTCGTTTCAGGACCTGATCCACTGTGTACACATCATCCGTTTTCTGAATGGGTTGCAGTTCTGTGGGTAAAAGGTGCCTTGCAGCACTTCTCCATGATCATCTTTCACTTGGTAGACAGGAGGAACACGCCCTTTCACCACCCGATCCACGGTGAACAGTTCGGTGGTCCAGTTGGGAAGGTACCTTGTCAAACGTGCCCCTTGGTCTTGTTCAAACGACACGGGTCCCGGGTAACAAGAGAGGGTACTTCTTCTTCTTCTTCTTCTCTGTCTTCTGAGTTGGCGCTGCTTCTGCTTCTTCTGTCGTTCCATGTGATCCAACACCCGAATTTCATCGTAGGGAGCGCTAGGACGTACATCCACGGGCGTTGTCCAATCGCACGATGGACACGATGATTGTAGGAATGCATCAGTTGGGGTAAGGCCTTCAGGTAGTGGCGTGTCCCTTGTTGCGTGAAGTAACGCCACATACGGTTTTTCAACGTCCTTTGAAAACGTTCCACCACAGAGGCTTTGGTTTCTGGCCTTGACTGGTGTAGAAATGAATACCTCGTTTCTTGAGGAAGGCTTGAAAAGGCACATTGACAAATTCAGTCCCTTTGTCGGTCTGTAACTGATGGCACACGTCCTTTGGCTTGTTTCAGGATCCGTTGAAAGGCCTCTATCAAAGTGGCACCGGTCTTGCTTTCATGGGCTGCACCCAAGCCATTTTGGAGAAAACATCGATGACACACAGCAAATACCGCTTGCCTTGGTTCTCTTCTGATACGCTAAGCGAGATCGCCAGATCGGGCTTGCCACAATTCATCCACGCCACCCACACGGTAATGATCCCTGGGAAACGAGCGTCGGGCTGGTTTGTGTAAGGTGTAATGTGTCCTGGTTTTCAACCATTGCCGCATCTGGAGCGCTGTGGCCTTTGGCCCCGTTTTGCTTCCCCTTCCTGGGTCCCCCTCTCTTAACCTGCTTTGGTTTGATGTCCTGCTGCTTGCCACAAGGCAAGCCACCCTCCATAGCCTGCTGGGTGTTTGGGATCGTAATAGGTGTGGTGGAGCCATCGTGTCCATGCAGGTGACAAAGACGATGATGCTTTGCTGATGTTGTTGTTTCTCTTTGGACGTCTCATGATGACACTGTCGTTGGCATCACCCTCTGCTCCCTTTTATTAAAAGTGAATCCACTGACGAACTCGGTTGAGAGGGGAGGAGGGGGTCTCTGCAGCTTTTTTCTTCTTCTGGGGTTCCAGAGGAAGGTTGGATGCAGGGGGTGTCAAAAACAAGTCAGCGGGTGGAGGGTGTGGACGCTTCACGGGGGTGTCAGGAGGAGGCTGGGTGGATGCCCCTTTGGTTTTCATCATCCAGGACCAACGTAGAGGGTTACCAATCAGTTCATGGGGTACATTGCTGGAAGCGAGATACTGACCCAGAATATTCCAACCCCGCGGAGGGCCTAATTTGGTACGCTATTCGAACAAGATCATTGATGAGATCCACCATGTGCGCCCCAGGCATGGGTTCCCTTCCACCACGAATTGACCTCCGCCTCATTCCAACCTCAAGTCGGATGAGCACGAATACGGGCCATCAACTGCCTGGCCTTGGTCTGTAGCGTTTTGGGAACCGTTTGCAACGACTTCATTCAGAATGGCTTCTGGCATCATCGGGTTCTGAAACAAAAAGAACAACAAACCATGAGCCACTGTTTACATTTATCATCGCTTCGCGGACTCCTTCTTAGGAAGGCGAATTCTACGACGCAACACGTAGTGCAACGACTCAGTAAGTAAACCGTATTTACGGTGAGGAGATCCAGTCCTGGGGTGCTAACCCTGGGAGTGCCAACCCTGGGGTGCCCGTGGCCTCTAAAGGTCGTGGGTTTGACAGCGGCTTGGTCTTGAAACGCCAAGGTGTGTTGCAACAAGGTGTTATATTGCTGCTCTCGGTCCCTAAAAGGAACCGTGCGTGTCATCACGACGAGGGTATCCATATCGTGAAGCGTGCACGCTGCTTTCTGTTCCAACAGGTTGGACTTGAGCAAATGCCGCTGACGTTTTTCTTCTTGCAGACTTTGCCATACCTCTTCTGGGACCATCACCATCTTCCGTGCATGTTTCATCTTGGTGGTAGGACGGTGCAGATGCAACTAACGCCAATCTAGGATGTGCCCTCTATTTATGATCTTCCTTGAGGATCTTCCTTGAGGATCATCTACCCAACAGACCAGACACCAAGGGACCCACCACCGATGCCAAGGCAGACAAGAGACCTAATCCCCTTCCTTTCTGCTGTAAAAGTTGGCGTTTCTTGGACACAGACACCTTCTTTTTTCATCAACGTATGCATCAGTGACCCATGCTTTTGTAAACGTTGACGTTGCTGTGCTGTCATAGGAATGTTGCCTCCATACAAATTCACCACGCATTCACAGATGGCTTTGAATCAGTTCCGATGGGGCCTGTTTCAAAATAGCCTGTCGCATGGCTGGTGTCGCAGAAGGACTACACACTACGACAGAGCGCTTCTTTGTGACGCTTCAAACGTGCCGACATGATGATGATGGTGTCGTCGTCCTGCAGCTGCTACCATTGAACTGACCAGGGATGTAGTGGGAGGCCTCATTTATGGTAATGTCGCTGGAGGGAGTGGGGTAATGCCGCTGTGGTCTTCTTTCTTCTTCTTTGACTTCTCGTGAACACCATCCGGTCAAGGCTGCACCTGGGGCTGAGGGTGAAGTGACCCTTTCTTCTTCTTTCTTCTTGTTCTCTTGTCGGTGGGTGACTTGGCGACGCCCCTGGGGTTGCTTAGGGCACGGGCGGCGACGGCGAGGTGCTGAGGGCTTCTGCTGTTTTTCCTGTAGGTAGGACTGCCAGTTCAGCAAGATACGGGTCAACACACCAGCCAACGCATCTCACTTCCACTGCGTTTCATCAGGTAACTCAGGCGTTCATCCAAAGGTAGTCGTGGATTCGCAATCTTGGTCAGCATGTCTTGGTGTCTCAACAGCCAGGTCTTGTGCTGCGGCTTCAAAGGAACACGTCCTGCTCGCAGATTTTCACGGCAATGACAAACCATTGCAACAGTCGATGACGCCCTTTCGACAGCCACGCCTTCGCCGTAAGCGAGTCGCTTTTTCACGATGATGGGTTTGACTTTTCTGCGGGCGGGCATGCTTCTGTGGCTTCCTTTGCGCAAGTGCCCGGTTGGGGCGTTTAGCACCCGCACGCTTTTGCCGGTGCGTTTGGTGCTGGTGGTACGCCTGGGTCAAGGGTTGAAAGGGCTGGATCATGGTGGTGAGAGAGGGAGACGATGGGAAACGAAGGGGAGAGGCCGAAAAGAAGAAGGGGAGAGAAGGCAGCAGGAGAGGTACACGATACGTACTGACAGGGACAAACGTGTTGTTCATGGTGGGTGCTGTGGGGTACAACTGCTTTAAGGAACGTCTTTGTTTGGAGGAGGAGGAAGCAGAGGGAGGAGGAGCACTTAGACTTTCGTGACAACCGTTGCAATACCTGACCGATGTTGTTCGGTGGATCACGCACCCAAGGTGGTCAAGAGTGTTTTATGGATCGGTTTAAACAACCCTGTGGCAACAGCACGTTTATGGGCTGGGTCTGTTTCCGTCTGTCTCCCATGGCAGCTCTGGGTCAACTCCCGTAGGGTAGACGCTCATCTCTATTTATCACGAATTTGGGAATGTAAAGGATGGTGGGGTTACGAAAGAGATGGGACCGCGTATTACGGTGCTCTTTGGCCGCGGGTCGGTTTCAAGTCCAGAAACAAATAGGAATAAGGAGCCAAAGTGGCATCCTCATAGGCTTCCCGGGCGAAGGCCAGCCTGTCCTGGAAAGATTTGTCTGGCCAAGTGATCCATTTGGCGAGGCGTCCCTCGAAAGCAAAACAGCACCATGTAGTGGGCATTTAAACTAATGGTGCGATGATGAGGCGATGAAGCAAAGAGGTTTTGCGTCAAGTACAACACGGACGTTATGCGATGATGACTTTTCTTGGTAAACCATCGCAGAACTTCGGCTTCTTCCTTCTTGGTATTGTCGCCCAGCAAATCATCAATGATCAACCAATGGGGCGTAGGCAAACCCTTCTCGGTCTTAGCCCCAGACCCTGCAGGTAACTGCGTGTTTGGCTTCCCCATCGTTTGCACAAACGTCAGGGTATCCTCCTTAACCTCGAAGTCAGAACTTCCAAGTCCTCATGCATGGGTTGCCATTCACTGTACACTCCACACGATGCCCTGAGGTGGAAGATCTAGGATCCCCGGTTGAAACACATGTTCCATGAAGGCTTTGACAAACGATGTTTTACCTGACCCTGTAGGGCCTGCAATTAACATGGTAAAGGGATGACGTAACGTGAGTGGGGTGACCATGGCCTCCACCAGGTCTGAGTCTAACACTGTCCCTGATAGTGTCCCTGACATACTGACGCATCGTCTTACCACCCTGCGGGTTGCACCGAAATGACCTCTAAGAGCTAAGATCCCCTGAAGATATAGAAGACACAACCCTTGAAAATGGAATTCACATTTTATTGAGGAACAACATCAACATGGCAAACAGATCAACAATAATAATGATACATTAACAGATCAACAACAATAGGTCATCCACAGATCACCACCAGTTCAGGTGGATCATTGGGATTGCAAGTCGAACAATCGTAAAAGTCCATTTGACCGGGATGAAAAATGGTTTTCATCGTTAAACATGGGAATGTCGGCAAAGTCTCTGGCTCCTCCTCTGAGCCGTCACTGAAGCCATCACCAGATCCGTCTCTGGAGCCGTCACTGAAGTCATCACCAGATCCGTCTCTGGAGCCGTCACTGAAGTCATCACCAGATCCGTCTCTGGAGCCGTCACTGAAGTCGTCTCTGAGCCCTCTGCTCTCACTCTCTCTGCTCTGCCCCTTGTCTGCTCTGCTTCCATGGTGATAGCCATCGGGGAGTAGATCATACAAGTCTTGCAGATCTGGAGGTAACTCTCCCTCTGATAGCCCCAGGACTGATCCCTTGACCCTTCTCGCCTCCCACAAGTCAGTCATCTCCAACTGTTTCTTTGGAGTCTGGGGTGCTTTGAGACTCTTAGGCTTGGGGGTGCCTTCTGGTGAGTGTCTTGGGAGGGGACGTCTTCTTGGTGACTGTCTTGGTGGGGGCCTCCTTCTTCTGTTTCTTTGGAGAAGTCGTGGCCAGGGTCCCCTGGGAGGTGACGCCATCTTGGTGGGTGCCTTGGGAAGGGCGGGTGGAGACCTTCTTCTTCTTCTTCTTTGGAGAAGTCTTGCAGGCGTGGTCTTGGGAGGTATTCTTTTTCGAGGCACGGGCTTGGGCGCTGTCGGTGACCTCTGGATCATTGGAGAACAAAGGTAGAGTGCAGGTGGTATATCGAAGATCATAGCTGGGTGGGTGAGGCCAGAGTTTCACCTGGAGTTTGGCCAACAGCTTGCTGTACAGCACACCATGGTCATAGGTCATAGGGCGTCCATTCTCAACTTGAACACGATGTGGAACATCTTGTTGAGGAAGGTCTCCCCTGCATTTTCCTTGGCATGTGCATCGTTGATACCGATGAGGATCAAGCTGAGGACACGATCTGTTGGCTTCTGTCGGAGAGGATACGCTAGCAAGGTCTTGGTGATACGCCATCCAGTAATAGTCTTCCTCAGTCAACTCACAGAAGCACCCATCATGCCATACAGTGTTTCTTTTCGGCTGAATATCTGCCAGCTTTATGGATGATCGACGGCAACTTTTGTTCCATCACACGCAGCCGGGTCCTGAGATCCATGTAGTTGGTCTTGTATAACTGGTTTTGAGTCATCATGGTGTTGTGGAGATGGGCCATGTCAGAAGCGAGGTCCTTTGCCTGCGAAGCCAAGTTGACGAAGGAAGAAGGAGGTTGCCTGGAGATGCCATCTGAACGACTGAACTGATGCAACTGATGACCCGGCCGGATCGATCCTAGTGCGTTTTATAGGCAACAATTCAACAGCAGCTATGATCGCCACTTCAAATGACGTCACTTCAAATGGCGTCACGATCGTGTTGTTTCTGGATGACCTCTTGCACTGCTTTTCTGAACTGTTCTATAAAGTGTCTCTCTAGATAGGTGGCAAGCACAAAGAGCAGCGTGAACAGCATGATGACGAATCACGATGGGGCCAGAGTCTTTTATAGAGATACACAGGATGACGTCACGTGGCTCGTGCATGGATGACGTCACGTGGCTCGTGCATGGATGACGTCATTGAGTTGGCCCATGGATGACGTCACTACAACAACAACAAATGCGTCACGAAGATTAAGATGCATGGAGTTTTCCCAACTTGTTTTTCCCCGACCATGTCCAGGGTTTGTCAATATTCGGGATGAGATACACCCATTCCTATTCCCCATCGTTGATCGTAGGGCTAGCTTCAGCTAACGACTTTGGGTAGGATTGAATCAATCTCTGTTTCAAGTCCTTGTTCTGGGAAAATTTAGCCGTGATCGCCTTGGTCATCACTTCCAGACTGACCGTGTCCCACACTGTTTGAGCAGAAGCCTTTCACACATCGCCCCAGACGTTTTGCTTTGCTGGAACAGCCCTCGTGCAGAATACGCGTCGCACTGTCGTAATCTCCAAAGTACATGGCTTTAGAGTACATGTAACACTGTTCAACACAATTAAATGTAACACCATCCAAGGTAAACACAGCTGGATGAAAGTTGCTGAACGGTGACTGGATTCCATAGAAGAATAGCCAGGGGAGTGTCACTTGTGACTGTGCCTTGTCCGTGGGAGTCTTGAGACCCAGCAAGGTCATGGCTTCTGTTTCTTCACATTCCTCCAAAGCTTTGCAGAAGAGGGAGTAAGCTTGGGGTCCACGTCGGGGAAGCATGTCTAACAATTCTCTGACACGGTCAAAGGAGGTCCGAGGTTTTTCGATAATCTCTGCCTTCATGGAGGATGGTCAGGACTTTAAACGTCATCAGTTTGTCGACCACGGCTTCGACCTGCTTGATAGCAGCGAGCACGAGACCACAACGATTCTCCTAAGCCTATCGCAGAAACGGATTCCATCCTTCTTTTCTTAGACAACAGAATCTGTAATGACTCTGACAGAAACGTCTCTTTATATATACACGTAGGGGTCGTGATGACGTCATAGGGTGTGTGACGTCAAACTAGAAAGAAAAAATTGTCGTTAGCAGAGCTGGTTTCGATCCACGGGCCTCTGGGTTATGAGCCCAGCACGCTTCCACTGCGCCACTCTGCTCTCCCTTCTCTTCCCTTTTTTGTGACAGTACCTATGACATGGTAAACGTGACCGTGGTCTCCACCAGGTCTGAGTCTAAGAACAGGGTACAACAGGATTGCGGGTGACCATGGACTCCACCAGGTCTGGCCCTGAAGAAGAGAGAGAGACGACATAACACAAGAGTACAATACAATCACAATTTATTGAATGATAGAACAACAAATGAACAAGGCAATCACATTTTATGAGTTAAACATCAATACATCAGAGCATGTCTACATCAAAAGTCCATGGGAGGGATGGGTTCACTCTTTATAGCCATAGGGGAGAGTTTCCCCTGGGGACGCCTTTGGGGTCGTACTTGCACTCGGCGTTTGGTGTAGACCAAGCGATAGGTTTTGGTGGTGTCCTTGGACAGCAACACGTTGCCCTGACGAAGTCCTCCGCGAATGATGCGGTGTGGGTAATGGACCGTGATGTTGGCTTGATCCCTCTGACAGACGAGGTTCTTCATGCTGTCAAAGTGGACATGCTGGCTCGCCCTGTGATTTAAAGTAAATCCTCGGACCTTGCTGATGCCCACACTGCCGTCAGATTGAGGATGGCGCAGCTTGTAGCCATAATTCTTGGGTCCTGCCGAGACAAAGGTTTGAATGCTGTTGCCCCCTCCCAGTTCATCAGTCAGCTCCCCCAAGGTATCTCCCAGTGGTGGGTTGTAACTTCGTGGACGGTGAATGTAAATGATACTGTCCGTATCAAAATAGAGGACACGTCGATCCAACGGTTGCAAATAAGAATACAACTTGAGACGGGCTTGTGCTGTCACCCAGGCTGCAATGGCCACATTGTGGGCTGGATGAGGGTCGTGAAAGTCTGCCTGAGGTTCATGAGTGACACAGATGAGGTCTTCATTGATGATGTTAATGTCTTTCACCACACGGCACTCATCCCGGAGGAGGGCAAAGTACCTCTCAGGGGAACTGATATATTCCGTCTTGGCAAACCCAACGCGTTGACCAAACTTGCCCCAGTGATTGTTCAGGCAGGCCTTGGCTAAGGCACGTAGTCCTGGGTTTTTGTGAATGCGAGCAGGATCCAAGGTGACTCCCTCTTTCTGCTGTATCTCGTGGATGTAGGCGCTTGGGTCTGGACAACCTTCGGGGTAGCCACTGGCCTCTTGCTTGATCTTGAAGAAATTGTTGACATACTTGGCAAACAGTCCTCCCTCTTGGGTGTCAGGGTCGTAGGTGGCAAGCGTGTCAAAGTGCCAAGCCTCAAAGATGTGAAGCACTTGATAGCCACACTTTTCAACAGCAAACTGAAGCTCTTTGCTGACGTAGGTACCGATCCATGCCCGGTCTTCATCCCCGTGGGGGCAGGGAGCATCCAACTGCTCTTCAGCACACGTACGGCACAGAGGAAAGAGCAGTTTGCCTTGACACTTGTAAGGAAGAACAGGATGATAGAGGTCGGTGGGCGGCAAGACTCGGCACTGGATCAGGCCGTGGAGCTCAAACAAGTCAGACACGGGAGGATGATCTTTGATCTCGGGGTGTCCCACGGGGAAAAGTACCATACTTGCAGATGTAAGGGTACAGCGAGCAAACGTCCACATATTTAATTTCTTCATCTTCTTTGGCTTCGTAGTACAGTTTGGTGGCGTTGGTACGACCTCCAAAGAAAGCATCTCTAGGATTCAACGGGTCAGGCATGTAGGCATGGGGTCCTTGCAGGGTAGTCAGGAAGGCTTTCAGATCACCGTTGTCTTTCTGTTGTTTCAGAAAATCACATTCCCAGAGGGTCACCACTTGGCCGATGTCGGGGATGTTGGCGTAACACACCCAGGCGGTACATGGTATGATGGTATCGTTCCCAAGGGGTGGTACCCAAGCTAGCATGGCGTTCACATCGACTCGTCTTGTAACAGCGAGTACATCCATGCCAGAAACAGCCCAAGTATTCGTACACGGTGCGGTGCGTGTCTTGGCGTCGTAGCCATCTGCCATGTAACGACTTCCGTCAGCACAGTCAAAGCCTACTTCTCCACCATTCCGAGCATGTTGAATGTGGACCCCAGGGTGTTGATGCATGACCCAGTTGAGCCAGTGGAGACACTGAAGCGAGTAGCGACGCTGGGGACGATAACCTTGAGTAGGTAGGATGGCGATGGTACGGGGTTCCAAAAACTGTTTTCGGAAGGTGAGCATACAAGCCATGGGTAGAGTCACCGCTTCATAGAAAGGGTCCACGTTGTTCTGTTGAATGAATATGTTGCGGAATGCAGCACAGCCTCGACGCAAAATGTCCACATCACTCTGACAGTAGGTCAACAATTCCTCATCCAGATCAAACACAGTCCCTTCAGCCACCCGTGCATCGTACCAGGCCAAGAAAGCTTTGCGTTCGGCAGAAAACATGCTGTCAGGATCGTAAGTAGACACGGGAGGATATGGACCCACATAGCCTTGGTGAGCTTCGGTGTTGAAGAAGTGAGGGAAGTAGCCTTTCTTGAGTTCCGTCAATGCAAACGTTTTTGGAAACTGCTTCAGAGCCATCGTAAGGAAGTTGAGTGAATCCTTAAAAACAAGACGTCCCACGGTCATCTGCAAGATGTGATTCCCACGTAGTGTGACCTGGGGTGCTTTCACGAGATGTTGATGGAAGTACTGTTGGAGCAAGTGTCCATCATACCCACGGTAGTTGTGAGCAATGACCAACACGTCGTCATCATCGAGGGTAGGAGAAATATCGTCTTCGTCGTCTTGTTCTTTGTCGTCGTTGCCTTGTTCTACATCATCATCATCATAGGGTTCTGGTGATACCAGTTTGGGTTGTTTGGAGGCACGGCCTGACGACTGCTGCTGGGATGCCTTACGTTTCTTCTTCTGCTTCTCTTTCTTTTCCACCAGGGACATCAGCCAGTCGCCCATGTCCTTCAAGGTCGTCGATCCCCGAAACACTTTGATGCGGCTAGGCCCTTCTCCTTCCTTACGCCAGGGGCACTTGTCACACAACTGATCCGAGGCCTCGGAAATACATTTTCCGCATCCTAGATGCACCACGCACAAGTTGGGAACATGAGTTCCTTGATCTTGGGTACATTCAAAGTCATAGAAGATGAACTGACGTTGTTGTCGTTCTTTGTCTTCATCCATTTTTTCACCGTCTTCATTTAGTTTCGGTGGTTCGATGACGGACATGTAACACTGGTGGTTGGGTTTCAAGGGTTCTTTGCAGATCTTACAGTCACGATTCGTGCCACACTGGTGGTTGGCCATGCCCTGGATTTTTCTCACGTTGACTTTGGCATAGCAACGATGACAGGTGTGGATGGTGGAGCAGGTGCTGGGATGCTTGGCGGAGGCCGTCTGATGGCGTTCAAAGCAAGTAGGGTTTCGGAACCATCCGCCACATTGGAGACAGGAGAGCCCTTCATTGTTCACGTCGCCACAGTATCCAAGACATTGACACCAGTAGCAACGAAATTCTCGGGTGCAGCGATGATCTTCAGCGTGGTCGTAGCCTTGGTCACACGTTTCACAATAGTAATTATACCCTGTGAAGGCAGTCATGGAGGTAATGACATCGTAATGGTGATGGTGATGATAGAGGTGAAGGATCTTGGTGGGTTGAGGCACTTCACTCTTGTACAGGAGGCGATTCATCACCTCTTGGGAGTAGACTTTGAGCTGATAGTAAGGGGCCAAACGTTGACTGAACAACTCCCACGTGGTACGTCCTGTACAAGGACCTTCGGGGATCTTGAGTTGGCGAAACAAGCCCTTGGCAGCCTTCAGTTGCGCTGGTCTACGATGGTCACACAGGTATTTCCATTCCTTGGTCCATTCTTTGGTCACAGGATCGGGTTGGTGTGCGTGGTGACTGGCCACGACCAGGGCACGGGCAAAGCAGAGCTGATCCTCATTCTTGATTTGAACGATGCATTGTTTCTTTTCCAGGAAAGCGTTTAAGCCAACGAGGTGTCTTGTCCGGCCGTGTCCCTCACCGATACGATCAGGATCCTCTACATGCAGTAAGAAAATGTCCATGGTGTCATCGATATGTAAGTCGTGGTTGCTTTGTTGTACTTTTTCCACTTCGCCCATGATGTGTTCCCCCTGGAGGTCACCCATCCGCCGAAACGTGATTCGGATGTCTGTATCCAGGGCGGGGTGTTCCAGGGCCAATCCCACGCGATCACCATCCTGGCCACCCACATCGTCTCTCAAATCTGCTAACACGGCATCAAACTGTTCTCTGAGAACGACGGGAAGGTCTTCAGGCTGTTGACGTTGCAGCCAAACAGGGTTGAACTTCAGGTGATAGCGCTGGGTACCAGTCCGGAATTTCTTGGTTGTTTTTTGAGTCGTCCGCTCCAACTCGTAGGGCACAGGCTCCTCTTCAAGTTCATCTTCGTTCATTCGTGGTGACGACATGGTGAGAACTGGTCAGAGCCACGCTGAGCCTGGTTTATATACATCACGTCACCCTATGACGTCACAATAGGTCGTGCCAGTGCGCACCATGAGCTCATGTGTTATTTATAGGAATGATGTCATACCCATGACGTCACACTAACCTGTTGAGTCAGGAGGAGAGTGGTGCGAACCGGATGCAACCGGTGCGAACCAGAGGCGTCAAAGTGACGTCATCAACCCACAGCTATATAAATTCAAGGTTTTCCAGCTCTCCTCATCAGTTGCTCACTGAAACTGGAAGCATGCAGTCGTCTCCCGCCTCCGCCTCCGCCTCCTTCCGTTGCCGACTGTGCGAAACAGATGACCACAGTTATCTACACTGTCCCAAGGTGACCTGTACCGAGTGTGGTGATCAAGGTCATCGCTATTACGTATGTCCCAAGAAGACCAAGGACAACAACAAGCACGATAACAACACCTGCTACAACTGTGGAAGAAACGAAGGTCATCTCAGTTACGCCTGTCCACATCCCTGTCGCCACTGTGGTCAAGAGGACCATAAGAGTATGTACTGCTCTAACAAGGGCCAGAAACGTCCGGCTCCCCCCACCTACCAGCCAAGTGAACCGCCAAAGAAAGTGAGTAAACGTGAAAGCCAACATTTACTGACTCTACTCCATGACAAGGTTCTCCTCGTTCAAGATCGCATAGACACCATGTACTCTCTACTTCAACGCATCTTGGAGTTTGTCGAACCCATGGACGATTCCAGTAGCAGTGCCTCCAGTGCACCACCATCACCACCATAGATACCTCGGTGATCTCTCACCCATTCATACCAACGGCCCTTTTCAGGGCCACCCACCTGGCTCGAAAGAATGCTACATCCAATGTTGTTTTAACCACACCACACACACACACACAACACTTGTCTAGCCACGCCATCGTGTCCGCCTCACCCCTCTCTCTCCTCCCTTCCCTCTCCTTTTCCTCTCCTTCCTTCCTTTCCCTCCGTCCTGTCCCGTCCGCCGCTCGTCCGTTCCGCCATCTTGAAGGCGCGTCTACGCTCGCGAGATCCCGCGAGAGTCCACGAGATCCCGCGAGATCTCACGCGATCCCACCGGATGGGACGCCATCTTGAAACGCGTCCGCCATCTTGGCCCGGAGGTGACGTCATCGTCATGTGCGCGCACCCACCGGAACCGGACGTGACGTCATCGCCATGCGTGCGCACCCGCCGGAACCGGAAGCACCGGAACCGGAACCCGAGTGATCTCCCCTGACCGGAAGTGACTGATCCAAGATGGCGGCACATCCGGTCACCGTGGGTCGCCATCTTGATCAAGATGGCGGCGCCCATGGGGACCGGATGTGCCGCCATCTTGAAAAAGACCCTAGGGTACTGTTGTTCACTACTGAGGTATGAATTGAGTGAGTGAGTTAAAATGTACATCGCATCGGTAATATTACAGCCATATGGCGATGAAAACAAGGTAATCATTTTAAAATATCTGTCGACAAATGACAGTAAAACCAACTAGACTATCACAGATATATATTTATAACTAGTGACGAAATCTAAAATACTTTAAGAAAAGAGGACGATACAATACAAAACAGGCTATAGATCGCCAACAACTAAAGGTTGAGGTTTGAATTGAAAAACCGATGTATACACCGTTGAAATGTAAGATATTCAGTCAATAATCAGAATGAAATTCTACATCTAAAATAGTATGATAATTGTAATGGTTTCATCAAATACAGCTGACAGAAATTACGAGATTGATAAACAATTTTAGTTTCTAGTTTAATTGATCTTGTCAGTAACCGCCAAAATGAAGCATTGAGTTCCCGCGAAGGGATTGAAACAGTTGAAAAGAATAGGAATGAACACGTCATGTGTTAAGCATGAAACTATACGAGTTGACGCTTTACTTGTTACATAGGTTGTGGCAATAGGACATTCGGGTTGAACTGTGAGCGTGACTGTGGCCAATGTAACGGGACGTGTGATGTTGTTGATGGACGATGTCCCTGGGGATGTACCGAGGGGTACAACGGTTCTCACTGCTCTGTAAAGCTTTGTAAGTAATGTCCTTTACCTCCATAGTGAAATATATTATGACAAATGTTATGTTTGGTATGTTTACTAACATTACTTACGACCGAATATGATTTTATGCACCGGGTCTTGTAACGCTAAAAACTGTCATCAAGGTATATACTGTCACATACGGTGTCTTAGCGCTATAACAAGGACCCCGTCAGTGGCAGTATTTACATTGATGACAGTTTTTGACGTTTCAAGCCCCTGTGATTGTATTCGATATGACCCGCGTGTTTATTCCACTTGATTGCCTTGCGCCTCTATGCCTATGTAGCAGGGATAACTGACTTGATCTTTTGTATATATCGTGGTATGTTTTCTTTATTTAATTGTATGTTCATCTTTCCATTTGTTGCATCAGCCATCTTTCAAATCATTATCTGTTAAATGTCCATTTGTTATATGTTGTCCGTGTTTGCCGTTGAACGCCGCCTTTTAATTTTCACCTTTTTATCTGTTTCCAGGAGCCTTGTTGACAAGGATTTCCCTTCACCTCTGTTCTATTTTTTGATTCAGTTCCCATCTTCTGGGCTTTGCCTATTCTATTTATAAGTCACATCAAAGGTTTCCTTTGATGTGTTATCTGTCCTCTAATTGGCTATTGTGTCCCTCTGTCTACTTCCTGTGGCCTACCTGTCTTCCACCTCACTCCAATTGCTGTTGCTGAGGTGGAAACATCTTTTCTTTCTTCAGGTATGGCCGTTTTCTAATCCTTTTTCATCTGCCTCAATTTTATCTTAACTTCTATATAAAGGTGCTTAAATTAATTCAAACTGTAATTTAAAACTATTAAGGGCAATATTTAATTTATAATTTTAAACTTTAAAGCAATTAATTATAACTTGTATACATTGTATTGACCATGTAAATGGACCATGTGCTCTCCATACATTTACAAATTTGTTTTGCAAAAGGTTTATTGATTACTTTGGCTAAATGATACTTGTTTACAATGCATAATATAGTTAATGTAAATTTAATATTTTAATGACTCCAATTGCTGTTGCTGAGGTGGAAACATGTTTTCTTTCTTCAGATACCTCAGCAACAGCCTCATAATAAAATCATAACATCATCACCATTGTTTTGTCTTGTACCCAACGGCCCAGAGCCGAAATTCCCCAGGCGACCTCGGCTACACCTATATTAGTGTACATACCACATGCCTATATTAGTGTACATACCACATACTTATTTAAGTGTACATACCACATGCCTATATTAGTGTACATACCACATACCTATTTAAGTGTACATACCACATGCCTATATTAGTGCACATACCACATGCCTATATTAGTGTACATACCACATACCTATATATTAGTGTACATACCACATATTAGTGCATTATTTAAGTGTACATACCACATGCCTATATTGACATACCCACATGCACATACCACATGCCTATATTGGTGTACATACCACATGCCTATATTAGTGTACATACCACATGCCTATATAAGTGTACATACCACTTGCCTATATTAGTGTACATACCACATGCCTATATTGGTGTACATACCACATGCCTATATTAGTGTGTACATACCACATACCACATATAAGTGTACATACCACATGCCTATATTAGTGTACATACCACATGCCTATATTAGTGTACATACCACATGCCTATATTAGTGTACATACCACATGCCTATATTGGTGTACATACCACATGCCTATATTTAGTGTACATACCACATGCCTATATTAGTGTACATACCACATGCCTATATTAGTGCACATACCACATGCCTATATTAGTGTACATACCACATGCCTATATTAGTGTACATACCACATGCCTATATTAGTGTACATACCACATGCCTATATTAGTGTACATACCACATGCCTATATTAGTGTACATACCACTTGCCTATATTAGTGTACATACCACATGCCTATATTAGTGTACATACCACATGCCTATATTAGTGTACATAC
>NW_025766790.1:0-18994 GCF_003918875.1 Haliotis rubra | reverse complement strand
ATACATTGCGTCATGGATACTTCTGAATCTGGCAATCCCATTAACGACAAACTCGACGCCATTTTAAAGCGCATGGACTCTTCTCAGTTGGATTTGGAACGCAAGATCCAATCTAGAATAGAGGCTTGGGTCTCGAGGGTGGAGAGAAGAATTGCAAAAACCACAAACGAAATCCAGAAATTGAAGGCCGATGTTAATTTTGCAGCCCAGAGAAGGTGCATGGAATCCAGCAATTTTAACGCAGAGACACTTTGAGGCCTTTCGTCAGATTGAATTTGGTCTAGAGTATGGAAAGTTAGACTACATTAAAGAAGTTGTGCAGAGCGAGGTATCCAGATAGAGAATCGTAATAAGTTGATAAGAATAGCTGATTCTTCCGAAGCTGGTTGGGAGATCATACGTCACTACGTGTCACGTGAGTTGGCTGAGAACTCTGATGATGACAGACGTTTTACGCGAGCAGAGAACAAGGCTAAATACCTGAAGAAGATCAAGGCCAAGAATCTGCTATGATCTTCACGTGGACAATAATTCGTATATAGGCCGATATCACATCTCCTACCTTCCAGCAAGTACCCAGTCCAGACTGGTGGGAGTGCGACGCACACTGGATCCTTTGGTCTACTAGGACTCAGCTGCTTTCGTGGCTGGGAGGTCAGTTGGGTCTGGAGCATGCTTTCACCAATTGCGGTGACTTCTCACACTGGCGTAGGAATTATCCCCTCTTTACGTCAGCAAACATGCCACGTCGGATACATAGAGTCTACCTGATCAGAGAAGTTCTACTGATACGAAAGTTGGCATCATGATTTGTCAGTCTCCTCAAGGTTCCATCAGACAATCTGAGATTAACGAAATTATTACGATGAGTATGAACAAGGACAGACAGAAATAATGGTAAAAGGCAGATTGAAAGAAAATATTTCATTTTGGAAGTTTATCAATGCAAGTGATTTTGTTATTGACATCATTGGATAATGGCTACAGAATCCCTTTTATTCATCCCCCAGATAATGGACAGACGAAATAACAGATCAGCGCTGTGCAATGGTGACTTTGTAGAAAGTGCTATTCGTGATTTAGTCAAGAAGTGTTTGGTCGTTGTTTGTGACAAGAAACCTACTGTCGTTAGTCCCTCTATCTGTTGCTACTCGGTCGTCTGGCAAGAAGAGACTGGATTTTAGATCTATCATTATTAAACAGGCATGTTTGGAAATGCTCTGTGAAGTATGAAGACTGGCGAACAGCTCTTATGTACATAAACAAAAAATGACTGGTTGGTGAAATTTGACATACATTCTGCCTATCACCACGTACATATTTTCGACCCCTCATACTGATTTTTTAGGATTTTCTTGGGTATTGGTGGGGACAGAACATTTTACAAGTTTGTAGTTGTATGCCTTTGGGTTGACAACTGCGCCTTACGTGTTTACTAAAATTACACGTCAATTGGTAAAGTACTGGCGATCTCAGTCGTACAGATGTGTGACATTTCTAGATGATGGGATAATGTCTGGTGATAGTTTGAATAGTGCAAGAAGCATTGGGCTAGCTATCAAGAGTGACCTGATTAAATCCGGTTTTGTACCGAAGGTTGAGAAGTCGTTATGGGAGCCAAGCCGTTGTTGAGTGGCTGGGTCTTGTCATTGATACCAGAGTTATGATGTTGTCCATTCCTACACGGAGGCTGGACAAGCTACTGTCGTCTGTCCGATATCTGTTAGATCATCCAGGTAAAGTTCCGGTTCGATCTGTTGCTTCAGTTGTTGGCCAGATTATTTCCATGAAGATTGTAGCGGGTTCCGTTTGCCAGTTGATGACAAGATCATTGAGTATTCAGACTCTTGAAGTTATTTCCTGGAGTGATTTGATTTCACTATCTCCTGAGAGTATAGATCAACTGATATTTTGGAAGAACAATCTGCATAATCACAAGGACTGTATGCTAGTAGAACAACGTGGTCACTAAAGTAGTATACAGTGATGCTAGTTCTAGTGGGTATGGCGGATATTGTGTTCAGCTTGGCCAGAGTGAGATATATGGACACTGGTCTACAGAAGACGCGAATAAGAGTTCAACATGGAGAGAGCTGATGGCGGTGAAGGTGGTTCTTCAAAGCTTGGCTGGGGAGTTAGCCTCGCAGCGAGTAAAGTGGTTCACTGACAATACGAACGTTGAATCCATAGTGTGTAAAGGTAGCATGAAACCAGATTTGCAGGCTATTGCCAGATCTATATACGATGTGTGTTTATCTCATTCTGTGCATTTGAAATGCAATGGGTCCCTAGATCACTTAATGATAAAGCTGACTTTTGAGCAAGGCAATTGATCACGATGATTGGGGAATTTCGCAATATATTTTAGAAATCTGGAGAAGATGTGGGGAAGATATGATGTCGACAGATTTGCTTCTCATTACAACGCAAAAGTGTCAACTTTCTGTTCAAGATTCTGGGATCAAGGATGTGTTGCAATAGATGCGTTCACTGAGCATTGGGGTGATACAAACAACTGGATTGTTCCGCCTGTGTATCTTGTTTGTAGAGTTCTGGCTCATATGAAGGTTTGCAAAGCTAAAGGTACTCTGGTTGTGCCAGCGTGGTACTCTGCCAGTTACTGGCCATTGTTGTGTCCGAAAGGAACTTTCATACCTGAGGTGCTTGATTTCGTGTATTTACCCAGAGACAAGGAAGCTTATGTACCCAGCCGGATTCCAGGGGGTATGTTTGGTGAGAGAGACTTAACCTTGACATGTTGGCAATCAATATGAAATACTGATTAACTTATTCTCTTTGCAGATGTCTTTGAGATTGCGTACGCTGATGACATTCATAGCCTTTCAGGCCCAGGCAGAGAGTTGGTTAGTAGAATTCCAGAACTTTTGCAATTTGCACGAGCTGATTCAACTAATAAGAAATATGATTATGGAATGCAGAGGTGGTTAAAGTGGGCGAGAAGTAATGGTATGCCTATACATTTTCCTATTAA
Organism: Haliotis rubra; assembly: GCF_003918875.1. Lineage (NCBI taxonomy): Eukaryota > Metazoa > Mollusca > Gastropoda > Lepetellida > Haliotidae > Haliotis > Haliotis rubra. The sequence continues at coordinate 16,002 of NW_025766790.1, read as the reverse complement.
ACCTTTACATTGTGCCATTTACCTAGTTTCTGTGATGCAACTAAGCCATTCTTTTCGCCCGTTCATGTGGCTTTTATAGCATTCGTCATGCTCATAGTATTATAGGCTTTACCCAGTCCTACTGATAATCTTCTGGTGAGAAATGTGTTGGAGGCTGCTAAGCGCAAAAGTTGGCTAAACCAGTGTGTAAAAGAGCCTATATCTATCGATATATTAGAAAGTTTGGTTGATTTTTATTCGATACAGGATGTTTGAAAGATGTCCGCATTGTGTCAATGTGCCTGCTTGCCTATGCTGGGTTCCTGAGATCACGCAGAGTTGCTCTGTTTGAGACGCACTGACATTTTGATTTATAAAGCTTATATGATGGTTTTCATTGAGAAATCAAAGACTGATATGTATAGAGATTGGTCATGGTTATTGATCAGCAGGACAAGTTCCAAGATGTGTCCAGTCATGTGGTTGGAGAAGCATCTGGCGTTAACGCAGTTTCCCGAAGAATCACAAGAGTACTTTGTATATTAACATTTCCAAGTGCCATGATAGGTTTGTCCTTAGAAAAAAAAAATAGAGCTATGACTTACTCTCGTTTGAGAGAGTTGTTTATTGAAACGTTTTCCCTTTCGTTTCTGATATTAGACAGTACGGTTTGCAATGAGTTTGCGTGCAGGTGGTGCCTCTGTGGCTGTTAACAGTGGCATCCCGGACAGGATGTTTAAGAGGCATGGCAGATGGAAAAGCGAGAGCGCTAAAGACGGTTAAGGCTCAAAGATTCTTGCAGAGAACCGTGTGCAAGTGTCGGCGGGCCCCTAGCTCTGCCTCGTTCCTTTGAGTCTTCAAGTGGCGGAGCCAATACAGGTGCATAGCCATCCAATGTGTTTAAGTGTCATTTTGCTGTATTAGTTGGGAATGCCTAGGAGAAATGATATTTTTATTGTTTGAGGGACGAATGAGATAGAAATGACTTTCTCCTAGCGTAGGGAATACAAACAAAGGGGTAAGTGTAATTCAGTTGTAGGTGGCGCCTAATGAGAGTATATAAGGTGTATGATATTTGAATTGTCATTCTTGCTTGTTGAGCCACTCAAGCATACATTGGCACAAGTCATGGATAATTTTAAAAGTTTGATATTGTAATTTAACCCATTCTAAAGGTTTCCAGGTCGTTAACAAGACGTTGTTAACATCCCTTGGTTCTCTTTATAGCACGTGAACAGTGTACTTTTAGTTAACAAGACGTTGTTAACATCCCTTGGTTCTCTTTATAGCACGTGAACAGTGTACTTTAGTTAACAAGACGTTGTTCACATCCCTTGGTTCTCTTTATAGCACGTGAACAGTGTACTTTAGTTAACAAGACGTTGTTAACATCCCTTGGTTCTCTTTATAGCACGTGAACAGTGTACTTTTAGTTAACAAGACGTTGTTAACATCCCTTGGTTCTCTTTATAGCACGTGAACAGTGTACTTTTAGTTAACAAGACGTTGTTAACATCCCTTGGTTCTCTTTATAGCACGTAGCACGTGAACAGTGTACTTTTTAGTTAACAAGACGTTGTTAACATCCCTTGGTTCTCTTTATAGCACGTGAACAGTGTACTTTAGTTAACAAGACGTTGTTAACATCCCTTGGTTCTCTTTATAGCACGTGAACAGTGTACTTTAGTTAACAAGACGTTGTTAACATCCCTTGGTTCTCTTTATAGCACGTGAACAGTGTACTTTAGTTAACAAGACGTTGTTAACATCCCTTGGTTCTCTTTATAGCACGTGAACAGTGTACTTTAGTTAACAAGACGTTGTTAACATCCCTTGGTTCTCTTTATAGCACGTGAACAGTGTACTTTAGTTAACAAGACGTAGTTCACATCCCTTGGTTCTCTTTATAGCACGTGAACAGTGTACTTTAGTTAACAAGACGTTGTTAACATCCCTTGGTTCTCTTTATAGCACGTGAACAGTGTACTTTAGTTAACAAGACGTAGTTCACATTCCTTGGTTCTCTTTATAGCACGTGAACAGTGTACTTTAGTTAACAAGACGTTGTTAACATCCCTTGGTTCTCTTTATAGCACGTGAACAGTGTACTTTAGTTAACAAGACGTTGTTAACATCCCTTGGTTCTCTTTATAGCACGTGAACAGTGTACTTTAGTTAACAAGACGTTGTTAACATCCCTTGGTTCTCTTTATAGCACGTGAACAGTGTACTTTAGTTAACAAGACGTTGTTAACATCCCTTGGTTCTCTTTATAGCACGTGAACAGTGTACTTTTAGTTAACAAGACGTTGTTAACATCCCTTGGTTCTCTTTATAGCACGTGAACAGTGTACTTTTAGTTAACAAGACGTTGTTAACATCCCTTGGTTCTCTTTATAGCACGTGAACAGTGTACTTTAGTTAACAAGACGTTGTTAACATCCCTTGGTTCTCTTTATAGCACGTGAACAGTGTACTTTAGTTAACAAGACGTTGTTAACATCCCTTGGTTCTCTTTATAGCACGTGAACAGTGTACTTTAGTTAACAAGACGTTGTTAACATCCCTTGGTTCTCTTTATAGCACGTGAACAGTGTACTTTAGTTAACAAGACGTTGTTAACATCCCTTGGTTCTCTTTATAGCACGTGAACAGTGTACTTTAGTTAACAAGACGTTGTTAACATCCCTTGGTTCTCTTTATAGCACGTGAACAGTGTACTTTAGTTAACAAGACGTTGTTAACATCCCTTGGTTCTCTTTATAGCACGTGAACAGTGTACTTTAGTTAACAAGACGTTGTTCACATCCCTTGGTTCTCTTTATAGCACGTGAACAGTGTACTTTTAGTTAACAAGACGTTGTTAACATCCCTTGGTTCTCTTTATAGCACGTGAACAGTGTACTTTTAGTTAACAAGACGTTGTTAACATCCCTTGGTTCTCTTTATAGCACGTGAACAGTGTACTTTAGTTAACAAGACGTTGTTAACATCCCTTGGTTCTCTTTATAGCACGTGAACAGTGTACTTTAGTTAACAAGACGTAGTTCACATCCCTTGGTTCTCTTTATAGCACGTGAACAGTGTACTTTAGTTAACAAGACGTTGTTAACATCCCTTGGTTCTCTTTATAGCACGTGAACAGTGTACTTTAGTTAACAAGACGTTGTTAACATCCCTTGGTTCTCTTTATAGCACGTGAACAGTGTACTTTTAGTTAACAAGACGTTGTTAACATCCCTTGGTTCTCTTTATAGCACGTGAACAGTGTACTTTTAGTTAACAAGACGTTGTTAACATCCCTTGGTTCTCTTTATAGCACGTGAACAGTGTACTTTAGTTAACAAGACGTTGTTAACATCCCTTGGTTCTCTTTATAGCACGTGAACAGTGTACTTTTTAGTTAACAAGACGTAGTTCACATTCCTTGGTTCTCTTTATAGCACGTGAACAGTGTACTTTTAGTTAACAAGACGTTGTTAACATCCCTTGGTTCTCTTTATAGCACGTGAACAGTGTACTTTTAGTTAACAAGACGTTGTTAACATCCCTTGGTTCTCTTTATAGCACGTGAACAGTGTACTTTAGTTAACAAGACGTTGTTAACATCCCTTGGTTCTCTCTTTATAGCACGTGAACAGTGTACTTTTAGTTAACAAGACGTTGTTAACATCCCTTGGTTCTCTTTATAGCACGTGAACAGTGTACTTTAGTTAACAAGACGTTGTTAACATCCCTTGGTTCTCTTTATAGCACGTGAACAGTGTACTTTAGTTAACAAGACGTTGTTAACATCCCTTGGTTCTCTTTATAGCACGTGAACAGTGTACTTTTAGTTAACAAGACGTTGTTCACATCCCTTGGTTCTCTCTTTATAGCACGTGAACAGTGTACTTTTAGTTAACAAGACGTTGTTAACATCCCTTGGTTCTCTTTATAGCACGTGAACAGTGTACTTTAGTTAACAAGACGTTGTTAACATCCCTTGGTTCTCTTTATAGCACGTGAACAGTGTACTTTAGTTAACAAGACGTAGTTCACATCCCTTGGTTCTCTTTATAGCACGTGAACAGTGTACTTTAGTTAACAAGACGTTGTTAACATCCCTTGGTTCTCTTTATAGCACGTGAACAGTGTACTTTTAGTTAACAAGACGTAGTTAACATCCCTTGGTTCTCTTTATAGCACGTGAACAGTGTACTTTAGTTAACAAGACGTAGTTCACATCCCTTGGTTCTCTTTATAGCACGTGAACAGTGTACTTTAGTTAACAAGACGTTGTTAACATCCCTTGGTTCTCTTTATAGCACGTGAACAGTGTACTTTAGTTAACAAGACGTTGTTAACATCCCTTGGTTCTCTTTATAGCACGTGAACAGTGTACTTTAGTTAACAAGACGTTGTTAACATCCCTTGGTTCTCTTTATAGCACGTGAACAGTGTACTTTAGTTAACAAGACGTTGTTAACATCCCTTGGTTCTCTTTATAGCACGTGAACAGTGTACTTTAGTTAACAAGACGTTGTTAACATCCCTTGGTTCTCTTTATAGCACGTGAACAGTGTACTTTAGTTAACAAGACGTTGTTAACATCCCTTGGTTCTCTTTATAGCACGTGAACAGTGTACTTTTAGTTAACAAGACGTTGTTAACATCCCTTGGTTCTCTTTATAGCACGTGAACAGTGTACTTTTAGTTAACAAGACGTAGTTCACATCCCTTGGTTCTCTTTATAGCACGTGAACAGTGTACTTTTAGTTAACAAGACGTTGTTAACATCCCTTGGTTCTCTTTATAGCACGTGAACAGTGTACTTTAGTTAACAAGACGTTGTTAACATCCCTTGGTTCTCTTTATAGCACGTGAACAGTGTACTTTAGTTAACAAGACGTAGTTCACATCCCTTGGTTCTCTTTATAGCACGTGAACAGTGTACTTTAGTTAACAAGACGTTGTTAACATCCCTTGGTTCTCTTTATAGCACGTGAACAGTGTACTTTTAGTTAACAAGACGTTGTTAACATCCCTTGGTTCTCTTTATAGCACGTGAACAGTGTACTTTAGTTAACAAGACGTTGTTAACATCCCTTGGTTCTCTTTATAGCACGTGAACAGTGTACTTTAGTTAACAAGACGTTGTTAACATCCCTTGGTTCTCTTTATAGCACGTGAACAGTGTACTTTAGTTAACAAGACGTTGTTAACATCCCTTGGTTCTCTTTATAGCACGTGAACAGTGTACTTTAGTTAACAAGACGTTGTTAACATCCCTTGGTTCTCTTTATAGCACGTGAACAGTGTACTTTAGTTAACAAGACGTTGTTAACATCCCTTGGTTCTCTTTATAGCACGTGAACAGTGTACTTTAGTTAACAAGACGTTGTTAACATCCCTTGGTTCTCTTTATAGCACGTGAACAGTGTACTTTAGTTAACAAGACGTTGTTAACATCCCTTGGTTCTCTTTATAGCACGTGAACAGTGTACTTTAGTTAACAAGACGTAGTTAACATCCCTTGGTTCTCTTTATAGCACGTGAACAGTGTACTTTAGTTAACAAGACGTTGTTAACATCCCTTGGTTCTCTTTATAGCACGTGAACAGTGTACTTTTAGTTAACAAGACGTTGTTAACATCCCTTGGTTCTCTTTATAGCACGTGAACAGTGTACTTTAGTTAACAAGACGTTGTTAACATCCCTTGGTTCTCTTTATAGCACGTGAACAGTGTACTTTAGTTAACAAGACGTTGTTAACATCCCTTGGTTCTCTTTATAGCACGTGAACAGTGTACTTTAGTTAACAAGACGTTGTTAACATCCCTTGGTTCTCTTTATAGCACGTGAACAGTGTACTTTTAGTTAACAAGACGTTGTTAACATCCCTTGGTTCTCTTTATAGCACGTGAACAGTGTACTTTTAGTTAACAAGACGTAGTTCAACATCCCTTGGTTCTCTTTATAGCACGTGAACAGTGTACTTTAGTTAACAAGACGTTGTTAACATCCCTTTGGTTCTCTTTATAGCACGTGAACAGTGTACTTTTAGTTAACAAGACGTTGTTAACATCCCTTGGTTCTCTTTATAGCACGTGAACAGTGTACTTTAGTTAACAAGACGTTGTTAACATCCCTTGGTTCTCTTTATAGCACGTGAACAGTGTACTTTAGTTAACAAGACGTTGTTAACATCCCTTGGTTCTCTTTATAGCACGTGAACAGTGTACTTTAGTTAACAAGACGTAGTTCACATCCCTTGGTTCTCTTTATAGCACGTGAACAGTGTACTTTAGTTAACAAGACGTTGTTAACATCCCTTGGTTCTCTTTATAGCACGTGAACAGTGTACTTTAGTTAACAAGACGTTGTTAACATCCCTTGCTTCTCTTTATAGCACGTGAACAGTGTACTTTAGTTAACAAGACGTTGTTAACATCCTTGGTTCTCTTTATAGCACGTGAACAGTGTACTTTAGTTAACAAGACGTTGTTCACATCCCTTGGTTCTCTTTATAGCACGTGAACAGTGTACTTTAGTTAACAAGACGTTGTTAACATCCCTTGGTTCTCTTTATAGCACGTGAACAGTGTACTTTAGTTAACAAGACGTTGTTAACATCCCTTGGTTCTCTTTATAGCACGTGAACAGTGTACTTTAGTTAACAAGACGTTGTTCACATCCCTTGGTTCTCTTTATAGCACGTGAACAGTGTACTTTAGTTAACAAGACGTTGTTAACATCCCTTGGTTCTCTTTATAGCACGTGAACAGTGTACTTTAGTTAACAAGACGTTAACATCCCTTGTTAACATCCCTTGGTTCTCTTTATAGCACGTGAACAGTGTACTTTAGTTAACAAGACGTTGTTAACATCCCTTGGTTCTCTTTATAGCACGTGAACAGTGTACTTTAGTTAACAAGACGTTGTTAACATCCCTTGGTTCTCTTTATAGCACGTGAACAGTGTACTTTAGTTAACAAGACGTTGTTAACATCCCTTTGGTTCTCTTTATAGCACGTGAACAGTGTACTTTAGTTAACAAGACGTTGTTAACATCCCTTGGTTCTCTTTATAGCACGTGAACAGTGTACTTTAGTTAACAAGACGTTGTTAACATCCCTTGGTTCTCTTTATAGCACGTGAACAGTGTACTTTAGTTAACAAGACGTTGTTAACATCCTTTGGTTCTCTCTATAGCCCTTGAACAGTGTACTTTAGTTAACAAGACGTTGTTAACATCCCTTGGTTCTCTTTATAGCACGTGAACAGTGTACTTTAGTTAACAAGACGTTGTTAACATCCCTTGGTTCTCTTTATAGCACGTGAACAGTGTACTTTAGTTAACAAGACGTTGTTAACATCCCTTGGTTCTCTTTATAGCACGTGAACAGTGTACTTTTAGTTAACAAGACGTTGTTAACATCCCTTGGTTCTCTTTATAGCACGTGAACAGTGTACTTTTAGTTAACAAGACGTTGTTAACATCCCTTGGTTCTCTTTATAGCACGTGAACAGTGTACTTTAGTTAACAAGACGTTGTTAACATCCCTTGGTTCTCTTTATAGCACGTGAACAGTGTACTTTAGTTAACAAGACGTTGTTAACATCCCTTGGTTCTCTTTATAGCACGTGAACAGTGTACTTTTAGTTAACAAGACGTTGTTAACATCCCTTGGTTCTCTTTATAGCACGTGAACAGTGTACTTTTAGTTAACAAGACGTTGTTAACATCCCTTGGTTCTCTTTATAGCACGTGAACAGTGTACTTTAGTTAACAAGACGTTGTTAACATCCCTTGGTTCTCTTTATAGCACGTGAACAGTGTACTTTAGTTAACAAGACGTTGTTAACATCCCTTGGTTCTCTTTATAGCACGTGAAGCACGTGAACAGTGTACTTTAGTTAACAAGACGTTGTTAACATCCCTTGGTTCTCTTTATAGCACGTGAACAGTGTACTTTAGTTAACAAGACGTTGTTAACATCCCTTGGTTCTCTTTATAGCACGTGAACAGTGTACTTTAGTTAACAAGACGTTGTTAACATCCCTTGGTTCTCTTTATAGCACGTGAACAGTGTACTTTTAGTTAACAAGACGTTGTTAACATCCCTTGGTTCTCTTTATAGCACGTGAACAGTGTACTTTTAGTTAACAAGACGTTGTTAACATCCCTTGGTTCTCTTTATAGCACGTGAACAGTGTACTTTAGTTAACAAGACGTTGTTAACATCCCTTGGTTCTCTTTATATAGCACGTGAACAGTGTACTTTTAGTTAACAAGACGTTGTTAACATCCCTTGGTTCTCTTTATAGCACGTGAACAGTGTACTTTTAGTTAACAAGACGTTGTTAACATCCCTTGGTTCTCTTTATAGCACGTGAACAGTGTACTTTAGTTAACAAGACGTAGTTCACATCCTTGGTTCTCTTTATAGCACGTGAACAGTGTACTTTTAGTTAACAAGACGTAGTTAACATCCCTTGGTTCTCTTTATAGCACGTGAACAGTGTACTTTAGTTAACAAGACGTTGTTAACATCCCTTGGTTCTCTTTATAGCACGTGAACAGTGTACTTTAGTTAACAAGACGTTGTTAACATCCCTTGGTTCTCTTTATAGCACGTGAACAGTGTACTTTAGTTAACAAGACGTTGTTAACATCCCTTGGTTCTCTTTATAGCACGTGAACAGTGTACTTTAGTTAACAAGACGTTGTTAACATCCCTTGGTTCTCTTTATAGCACGTGAACAGTGTACTTTAGTTAACAAGACGTTGTTAACATCCCTTGGTTCTCTTTATAGCACGTGAACAGTGTACTTTAGTTAACAAGACGTTGTTAACATCCCTTGGTTCTCTTTATAGCACGTGAACAGTGTACTTTTAGTTAACAAGACGTTGTTAACATCCCTTGGTTCTCTTTATAGCACGTGAACAGTGTACTTTTAGTTAACAAGACGTTGTTCCCTTGGTCCCTTGGTTCTCTTTATAGCACGTGAACAGTGTACTTTGAACAGTTAACAAGACGTTGTTAACATCCCTTGGTTCTCTTTTTATAGCACGTGAACAGTGTACTTTTAGTTAACAAGACGTTGTTAACATCCCTTGGTTCTCTTTATAGCACGTGAACAGTGTACTTTAGTTAACAAGACGTTGTTAACATCCCTTGGTTCTCTTTATAGCACGTGAACAGTGTACTTTAGTTAACAAGACGTTGTTAACATCCCTTGGTTCTCTTTTATAGCACGTGAACAGTGTACTTTTAGTTAACAAGACGTTGTTAACATCCCTTGGTTCTCTTTATAGCACGTGAACAGTGTACTTTAGTTAACAAGACGTTGTTAACATCCCTTGGTTCTCTTTATAGCACGTGAACAGTGTACTTTAGTTAACAAGACGTTGTTAACATCCCTTGGTTCTCTTTATAGCACGTGAACAGTGTACTTTAGTTAACAAGACGTTGTTCACATCCCTTGGTTCTCTTTATAGCACGTGAACAGTGTACTTTAGTTAACAAGACGTTGTTAACATCCCTTGGTTCTCTTTATAGCACGTGAACAGTGTACTTTAGTTAACAAGACGTTGTTAACATCCCTTGGTTCTCTTTATAGCACGTGAACAGTGTACTTTAGTTAACAAGACGTTGTTAACATCCCTTGGTTCTCTTTATAGCACGTGAACAGTGTACTTTAGTTAACAAGACGTTGTTAACATCCCTTGGTTCTCTTTATAGCACGTGAACAGTGTACTTTAGTTAACAAGACTTTGTTAACATCCCCTTGTTCTCTTTATAGCACGTGAACAGTGTACTTTAGTTAACAAGACGTTGTTAACATCCCTTGGTTCTCTTTATAGCACGTGAACAGTGTACTTTAGTTAACAAGACGTTGTTAACATCCCTTGGTTCTCTTTATAGCACGTGAACAGTGTACTTTAGTTAACAAGACGTTGTTAACATCCCTTGGTTCTCTTTATAGCACGTGAACAGTGTACTTTAGTTAACAAGACGTTGTTAACATCCCTTAGTTTATAGCACGTGAACAGTGTACTTTAGACGTTGTTAACATCCTTGGTTCTCTTTATATAGCACGTGAACAGTGTACTTTAGTTAACAAGACGTAGTTCACATCCCTTGGTTCTCTTTATAGCACGTGAACAGTGTACTTTAGTTAACAAGACGTTGTTAACATCCCTTGGTTCTCTTTATAGCACGTGAACAGTGTACTTTAGTTAACAAGACGTTGTTAACATCCCTTGGTTCTCTTTATAGCACGTGAACAGTGTACTTTAGTTAACAAGACGTTGTTAACATCCCTTGGTTCTCTTTATAGCACGTGAACAGTGTACTTTTAGTTAACAAGACGTTGTTAACATCCCTTGGTTCTCTTTATAGCACGTGAACAGTGTACTTTTAGTTAACAAGACGTTGTTAACATCCCTTGGTTCTCTTTATAGCACGTGAACAGTGTACTTTAGTTAACAAGACGTTGTTAACATCCCTTGGTTCTCTTTATAGCACGTGAACAGTGTACTTTTAGTTAACAAGACGTTGTTAACATCCCTTGGTTCTCTTTATAGCACGTGAACAGTGTACTTTAGTTAACAAGACGTTGTTCACATCCCTTGGTTCTCTTTATAGCACGTGAACAGTGTACTTTTAGTTAACAAGACGTTGTTAACATCCCTTGGTTCTCTTTTATAGCACGTGAACAGTGTACTTTAGTTAACAAGACGTTGTTAACATCCCTTGGTTCTCTTTATAGCACGTGAACAGTGTACTTTAGTTAACAAGACGTTGTTAACATCCCTTGGTTCTCTTTATAGCACGTGAACAGTGTACTTTTAGTTAACAAGACGTTGTTAACATCCCTTGGTTCTCTTTATAGCACGTGAACAGTGTACTTTAGTTAACAAGACGTTGTTAACATCCCTTGGTTCTCTTTATAGCACGTGAACAGTGTACTTTAGTTAACAAGACGTAGTTCACATTCCTTGGTTCTCTTTATAGCACGTGAACAGTGTACTTTTTTAGTTAACAAGACGTTGTTAACATCCCTTTGCTTCTCTTTATAGCACGTGAACAGTGTACTTTAGTTAACAAGACGTTGTTCACATCCCTTGGTTCTCTTTATAGCACGTGAACAGTGTACTTTAGTTAACAAGACGTAGTTCACATCCCTTGGTTCTCTTTATAGCACGTGAACAGTGTACTTTTAGTTAACAAGACGTTGTTAACATCCCTTGGTTCTCTTTATAGCACGTGAACAGTGTACTTTAGTTAACAAGACGTTGTTAACATCCCTTGGTTCTCTTTATAGCACGTGAACAGTGTACTTTAGTTAACAAGACGTTGTGAACATCCCTTGGTTCTCTTAACATCCCTTGGTTCTCTTTATAGCACGTGAACAGTGTACTTTAGTTAACAAGACGTTGTTAACATCCCTTGGTTCTCTTTATAGCACGTGAACAGTGTACTTTAGTTAACAAGACGTTGTTAACATCCCTTGGTTCTCTTTATAGCACGTGAACAGTGTACTTTAGTTAACAAGACGTTGTTAACATCCCTTGGTTCTCTTTATAGCACGTGAACAGTGTACTTTAGTTAACAAGACGTTGTTAACATCCCTTGGTTCTCTTTATAGCACGTGAACAGTGTACTTTAGTTAACAAGACGTTGTTAACATCCCTTGGTTCTCTTTATAGCACGTGAACAGTGTACTTTAGTTAACAAGACGTTGTTAACATCCCTTGGTTCTCTTTATAGCACGTGAACAGTGTACTTTAGTTAACAAGACGTAGTTCACATCCCTTGGTTCTCTTTATAGCACGTGAACAGTGTACTTTTTAGTTAACAAGACGTTGTTAACATCCCTTGGTTCTCTCTTTATAGCACGTGAACAGTGTACTTTTAGTTAACAAGACGTTGTTAACATCCCTTGGTTCTCTTTATAGCACGTGAACAGTGTACTTTAGTTAACAAGACGTAGTTCACATCCCTTGGTTCTCTTTATAGCACGTGAACAGTGTACTTTAGTTAACAAGACGTAGTTAACATCCCTTGGTTCTCTTTATAGCACGTGAACAGTGTACTTTAGTTAACAAGACGTTGTTAACATCCCTTGGTTCTCTTTATAGCACGTGAACAGTGTACTTTAGTTAACAAGACGTTGTTAACATCCCTTGGTTCTCTTTATAGCACGTGAACAGTGTACTTTAGTTAACAAGACGTTGTTAACATCCCTTGGTTCTCTTTTATAGCACGTGAACAGTGTACTTTTAGTTAACAAGACGTTGTTAACATCCCTTGGTTCTCTTTATAGCACGTGAACAGTGTACTTTAGTTAACAAGACGTTGTTAACATCCCTTGGTTCTCTTTATAGCACGTGAACAGTGTACTTTAGTTAACAAGACGTTGTTAACATCCCTTGGTTCTCTTTATAGCACGTGAACAGTGTACTTTAGTTAACAAGACGTTGTTAACATCCCTTGGTTCTCTTTATAGCACGTGAACAGTGTACTTTAGTTAACAAGACGTTGTTGACATCCCTTGGTTCTCTTTATAGCACGTGAACAGTGTACTTTAGTTAACAAGACGTAGTTAACATCCCTTGGTTCTCTTTATAGCACGTGAACAGTGTACTTTAGTTAACAAGACGTTGTTAACATCCCTTGGTTCTCTTTATAGCACGTGAACAGTGTACTTTAGTTAACAAGACGTTGTCAACATCCCTTGGTTCTCTTTATAGCACGTGAACAGTGTACTTTAGTTAACAAGACGTTGTTAACATCCCTTGGTTCTCTTTATAGCACGTGAACAGTGTACTTTAGTTAACAAGACGTTGTTAACATCCCTTGGTTCTCTTTATAGCACGTGAACAGTGTACTTTAGTTAACAAGACGTTGTTAACATCCCTTGGTTCTCTTTATAGCACGTGAACAGTGTACTTTTTAGTTAACAAGACGTTGTTAACATCCCTTGGTTCTCTTTATAGCACGTGAACAGTGTACTTTAGTTAACAAGACGTTGTTAACATCCCTTGGTTCTCTTTATAGCACGTGAACAGTGTGTACTTTTAGTTAACAAGACGTAGTTAACATCCCTTGGTTCTCTTTATAGCACGTGAACAGTGTACTTTAGTTAACAAGACGTTGTTAACATCCCTTGGTTCTCTTTATAGCACGTGAACAGTGTACTTTAGTTAACAAGACGTTGTTCACATCCCTTGGTTCTCTTTATAGCACGTGAACAGTGTACTTTAGTTAACAAGACGTTGTTAACATCCCTTGGTTCTCTTTATAGCACGTGAACAGTGTACTTTAGTTAACAAGACGTTGTTAACATCCCTTGGTTCTCTTTATAGCACGTGAACAGTGTACTTTAGTTAACAAGACGTTGTTCACATCCCTTGGTTCTCTTTATAGCACGTGAACAGTGTACTTTAGTTAACAAGACGTTGTTAACATCCCTTGGTTCTCTTTATAGCACGTGAACAGTGTACTTTTAGTTAACAAGACGTTGTTAACATCCCTTGGTTCTCTTTATAGCACGTGAACAGTGTACTTTAGTTAACAAGACGTTGTTAACATCCCTTGGTTCTCTTTATAGCACGTGAACAGTGTACTTTAGTTAACAAGACGTTGTTAACATCCCTTGGTTCTCTTTATAGCACGTGAACAGTGTACTTTAGTTAACAAGACGTTGTTAACATCCCTTGGTTCTCTTTATAGCACGTGAACAGTGTACTTTAGTTAACAAGACGTAGTTCACATCCCTTGGTTCTCTTTATAGCACGTGAACAGTGTACTTTAGTTAACAAGACGTTGTTAACATCCCTTGGTTCTCTTTATAGCACGTGAACAGTGTACTTTAGTTAACAAGACGTTGTTAACATCCTTTGGTTCTCTTTATAGCACGTGAACAGTGTACTTTAGTTAACAAGACGTTGTTAACATCCCTTGGTTCTCTTTATAGCACGTGAACAGTGTACTTTAGTTAACAAGACGTTGTTAACATCCCTTGGTTCTCTTTATAGCACGTGAACAGTGTACTTTAGTTAACAAGACGTAGTTCACATCCCTTGGTTCTCTTTATAGCACGTGAACAGTGTACTTTAGTTAACAAGACGTTGTTAACATCCCTTGGTTCTCTTTATAGCACGTGAACAGTGTACTTTAGTTAACAAGACGTTGTTCACATCCCTTGGTTCTCTTTATAGCACGTGAACAGTGTACTTTAGTTAACAAGACGTTGTTAACATCCCTTGGTTCTCTTTATAGCACGTGAACAGTGTACTTTAGTTAACAAGACGTTGTTAACATCCCTTGGTTCTCTTTATAGCACGTGAACAGTGTACTTTAGTTAACAAGACGTTGTTAACATCCCTTGGTTCTCTTTATAGCACGTGAACAGTGTACTTTAGTTAACAAGACGTAGTTCACATTCCTTGGTTCTCTTTATAGCACGTGAACAGTGTACTTTAGTTAACAAGACGTTGTTAACATCCCTTGCTTCTCTTTATAGCACGTGAACAGTGTACTTTAGTTAACAAGACGTTGTTAACATCCCTTGGTTCTCTTTATAGCACGTGAACAGTGTACTTTAGTTAACAAGACGTTGTTAACATCCCTTGGTTCTCTTTATAGCACGTGAACAGTGTACTTTAGTTAACAAGACGTAGTTAACATCCCTTGGTTCTCTTTATAGCACGTGAACAGTGTACTTTAGTTAACAAGACGTTGTTAACATCCCTTGGTTCTCTTTATAGCACGTGAACAGTGTACTTTAGTTAACAAGACGTAGTTCACATCCCTTGGTTCTCTTTATAGCACGTGAACAGTGTACTTTTAGTTAACAAGACGTTGTTAACATCCCTTGGTTTCTCTTTATAGCACGTGAACAGTGTACTTTTAGTTAACAAGACGTTGTTGACATCCCTTGGTTCTCTTTATAGCACGTGAACAGTGTACTTTAGTTAACAAGACGTTGTTAACATCCCTTGGTTCTCTTTATAGCACGTGAACAGTGTACTTTAGTTAACAAGACGTAGTTAACATCCCTTGGTTCTCTTTATAGCACGTGAACAGTGTACTTTAGTTAACAAGACGTTGTTAACATCCCTTGGTTCTCTTTATAGCACGTGAACAGTGTACTTTAGTTAACAAGACGTTGTTCACATCCCTTGGTTCTCTTTATAGCACGTGAACAGTGTACTTTAGTTAACAAGACGTTGTTAACATCCCTTGGTTCTCTTTATAGCACGTGAACAGTGTACTTTAGTTAACAAGACGTTGTTAACATCCCTTGGTTCTCTTTATAGCACGTGAACAGTGTACTTTAGTTAACAAGACGTTGTTAACATCCCTTGGTTCTCTTTATAGCACGTGAACAGTGTACTTTAGTTAACAAGACGTTGTTCACATCCCTTGGTTCTCTTTATATAGCACGTGAACAGTGTACTTTAGTTAACAAGACGTTGTTAACATCCCTTGGTTCTCTTTATAGCACGTGAACAGTGTACTTTAGTTAACAAGACGTTGTTAACATCCCTTGGTTCTCTTTATAGCACGTGAACAGTGTACTTTAGTTAACAAGACGTTGTTAACATCCTTGGTTTCTCTTTATAGCACGTGAACAGTGTACTTTAGTTAACAAGACGTTGTTAACATCCCTTGGTTCTCTTTATAGCACGTGAACAGTGTACTTTAGTTAACAAGACGTTGTTAACATCCCTTGGTTCTCTTTATAGCACGTGAACAGTGTACTTTAGTTAACAAGACGTTGTTAACATCCCTTGGTTCTCTTTATAGCACGTGAACAGTGTACTTTAGTTAACAAGACGTTGTTAACATCCCTTGGTTCTCTTTATAGCACGTGAACAGTGTACTTTAGTTAACAAGACGTTGTTAACATCCCTTGGTTCTCTTTATAGCACGTGAACAGTGTACTTTAGTTAACAAGACGTAGTTCACATCCCTTGGTTCTCTTTATAGCACGTGAACAGTGTACTTTAGTTAACAAGACGTTGTT
>NW_025766789.1:0-19237 GCF_003918875.1 Haliotis rubra | reverse complement strand
ACGACAATTATGAAAACAACTCTCTCAAGTGAAAGATTTGCTTCAAGCGGAAGAGCTCATCCTGGCGTTCTTCGCATGCGTGATTTCGTTTATTGTATAATTCCGTGATCGTTTCTGCTAATTATCAAGTCTGGGGCCAAGTTGCAATAGGTTCATAGCCAGTGTGTGAAATAGCCACTGGCCCACTAGCCCGTGGTTAGTAAAAATCCAGTCGGGCCAGTAAATCTCCACAGTCACTTGGCCCGGCTGGCTAGTGAATTTTCATTGGGTCATTTTGTAAATATATCACTCTCTCCGACTTGTTAAGTTATAATACACTTTTAAATCATGCAAGATTATGGCCTGATACAAATGTCCATCATATTAGCAGCTTACCTTCTTTTTGCATCCTTTTGCTTAGTTTCTACATTCAAATTTCGGGCTAGTGACTTATTTTGTGTGCTAGTAACTTCCAGGCGTTGCTAACCAGACTGGGTAACACAATTTGGAAACTATTTCGCACACTGTCCATAGCCTCATTTTATTTATCGTGAGAGAAGAATAATTTAGATCGGGTGTTCAGGCTGTGTAACTTCCATGTAATTGTGGTCCAATCGGCCATGCTTTCTGCATGTTATTGGTTTGCCTGGAACTCGATTATCGACTGGCCGACATATTACTGGCCATGCATTACAACTTAATCTCCACACCCCTCAGCAGGTATGTCGATACAAATCAACATTGCTATGACTTTTTGCATCAAACAAGAAAGCAGCAAATTGATATGAAAAGCAAGACCATTTTATTTATTTGAAGTCGAATGTCATAAGCAAATAGAATTGTTCTTACACGTTGAATCCTAAAACATAAAAATACCAGTTTTTTATATCCTTTTCAAATAAATACTCCTTATACTGACGAGGTTGTACAGAGCGTATCAGCAAGATACTGATACTTCTGTCGCTTTAATGTGTTACCATGTGCACGAGATGCCTTACCAGTAACAAACTATGCTGCAACCAGAACATGATGCAGTACAGATCTCATTTATTCATATTTAGTCAATATTTCTATGTTGAGGACAGTGCATGGATGGCAGTTTAAAAAATGGAAATATAGGCTGATGCTGGAAATCTCACGCCTCACATTGACAGAATTCTTGAAGAAGAGACAGGAAGTCCTTATTAATAATTATGACGATTTAGAGTATTCCCGATAGTAATGCCCTCTGTAGGCGGGACTTTGGGTAGAGTTTTATCGTGTTCTATGGATCGGATCGCTTATCACCTAAATGTTATATTTCCTCAAGGACGAGGATTACTGCTGGTACCCTCAGCACTTAGATGTTGTTGTATTATAGACTAACGACAGATCGTAACGTTACGAGCTCTTTGTGGATCTGGGCCCTGGGCCTAGATTTTCGAAACTCTCTTAGCGCTAAGATAGTCGTAAGTGCCATACATTTCCTTTAACTTACGACTCTCTTAGAGCTAAGAGAGCTTCGAACATCTAGTCCCAGGACTCCAAGACATTCTAGTAACTGGATAAGCGAAGGAACAATGGCACCTGGCACTCGTCACTGTATTCCTGGTATATGACGGAAGTTTGTACATAATCACGTCCGACATATGTTCCAGCTGTCTCAATGCAGCCTTGAATCACAGGCAAAACAAACCAACAACTGAAAGTACGAACTCTGCTTCTGATATCGGGGTACGCTGACATGCGATCAAACAAACAACTTCCAATTTCATGGGGCAATGTGCAGGCACATATTAACTACTGACCAATGTAATTATTATTATGTTTTACAGATTAAAGATAGTATGCAGCAGAGAGGGTTCGGTTGATCCTGGCACAGTCAGGCTGGTAAGGCTCATCATCAGCTCAGGGCCCTTTGCCCTCTACACGCAGCCCAGACAGCGAATGGGACTTCTCCCAGGAAACGCTGCCTCGTCGAATTATTATTATGTTTTACAGATTAAAGATAAAGTATGCAGCAGAGAGGGTTCGGGTGATCCTGGCACAGTCAGGCTGGTAAGGCTCATCATCAGCTCAGGGCCCTTGCCCCCTCTACACGCAGCCCAGACAGCGAATGGGACTTCTCCCAGGAAACGCTGCCTAGTCGAACCCACCAAGAACTTTCCGGAGAATATGAAGGCTCCCCAACACTGCAGCCTTCTGCATTACCCAGAGTGTCAGAAGGGCTGTACTCCCGGTGGAGAACCTGGCACTCTCCTGATCTGCGCCAAGAGATCAGGAGGTACCAAACCAAGGGCACCGAGAACAATGGGGAGCCTGGCGACAGTGTACTTGGGATGCAAGCGAGACATTTCAAAGGCGAGGTCCGCATATTTATCATGCTTTTCCTTAATCTTGCCAATCACATTGGTGTCAAAAGGGACAGAAAATTCAATGATATAAATAAATTCATTGGCTTTATCAAAAAGGACAAGATCAGGTTTGTTGGCAGGAATTCTTCTGAGGCTGTATATGGGCCTATTCCACAGAAGTTTGAAAGCATCATTTTCCATGACGCCCTGGACATGTTCAGGGTCGTACCATGGATGGACCTCGGAGTCAAAGCCACAGGCATGTCGGAGACGGTAGTAAAAGCAACGAGCCATGCCATCATGTCGTTTAAGATATGCTGTTTGTGCCAAGGAAGGGCATCCACTGACAAGGTGTTGGACAGTCTCCGTGAATTCATTGCAAAGTCGACATTTCATATTGATATTTTCTTTAAGAATCACATTTAGGCGATTGCGAGTGGGAAGTGACTGGTCCTGAGCAGCAAAAAGGAAGCCCTCAGTTTCACATTTAAGACCAGCCGACTTCATCCAGGCGAAGGAGTCGGTGGGATTGCTATTCTGTTCAACACACTGCATGTACACACGATGCAATGGCTTCTCAGAAAGCTTCTCCACAAAAGACCGACTCTGGGCAGACTTGGTGAAGGACTTCACCTGGTTTACTCCCATCACTGTACCGTCCAGCAGTACATCGCCATCAACAAAATCAACCTCAAATTTCAGATTCTGTCCAACAACCTTGGCACGCTTAAAATAGCTGTGGAATTCCTTGCTTTCATCATGAGTCTTCACATGCATCACCAGAGGATCATCCGATAAATAAATATGTGCAAAAGTACACAATAAAATTCTATCATGAAGAGCCTCCACATTAATCAAACCCCGACCTCCAGAATTGATTGGCATGTATAAACGGTTAAGAGAGGAACGAGGGTGGTGGGCTCTGTTATCAGACATGATCCTTCTGGTCAGACGGTCAAGACTCTGGATGTCTTGTTTTGTCCAATCAACTACTCCAAAGGAATAGGAAAGGACTGGCACAGCAAAAGTATTGGTGGCTTTGACCTTGTTTCGAGCATTTAGCTCTGAGCTCCAGATTTTCTTCAAACGAGATTTGTACTCGGCCCGAAGTTTTTCTTGAATTTGGGCATTCTGGAGCTTGTCTCGAACTTGCATTCCAAGATAGGTGTAGGCCTGATCTTCCACAAGATGCTCAATAACTCCTCCCCCTTGTAACTTGACCGATCCATCATTAGTTACCTTGCCACGTTTCAAATGAAGAGTATTACATTTGTCGAGTCCAAATGTCATGCCAATATCATTAGAAAAGGACTCGACAAGGAGAACCTGTTCTTTCAAATTGGTATCTCCTTTGGCAAGGAGCTCGATGTCATCCATGTAAAGGAGATGAGTAAGCGGTGTTGGGGATCTGTGCTGAGGAGGTCCGGGATGGTAACCCTCCTCTCTGTTGAGCAGAAAGCTCAAAGGATTTAGAGACAAACAAAAAAGCAAAGGACTAAAGGAGTCCCCCTGGAAAATTCCCCTTCTAATTGGAATAGATTCCGAAGTCTGCACCTGCCCTTGCGAGTACATCTCAAGTTGAGTCGACCAGCAACTCATTAAAGACTTGAGTAAATCAAGTAGTCGCTCAGGGAGGTCAATACAATGAAGAGACTTCAGAATCCATTCGTGAGGAACAGAGTCGTATGCTTTTTTGTAGTCAATCCAGCACATGGAGAGGTTGCGGTGATATGCTTTAGCCTCTTCCAAAATCATTTTTTGTACAAGAAGTTGATCCTTGCACCCCCAACATCCCTTTCTCGCCCCCTTCTGCTCTCTGTAAATGATATCATTTGAAGAGCAGTAAGATGACACGAGGTTTGTCAAACACCCTGTGAATATTTTATACTGAGTATTCAAACATGTGATAGGGCGGAAGTTTTTGGGATCAGTCAAGTCTCCTTTCTTGGGGAGAAGTATTGTGCGACCTTTGCAGAACCATGGAGGAACATCACCTGTGTCCACAAGAGAATTGAAACAGTGAAGTAATGGTGTTTGGACACAGGGGAACAGTTTCCAATACCGGTTTCGAATGCCATCAGGCCCTGGAGCTGTATTAGATTTGGACTTTTTGATGACACTTTTCAGGCAATCTGGTGAGATGTAACAGACAAACGACCTATTTACTTTCTCATGCATTGCATGGTCATAATCACGGACCCATGGTGCCTCAAGGTTACAGTTGCCGGGTATAGACCACAACTGTTTCCAGAACCTTTCATTGGCATCCATGGAAGGCCGTTTATCATGCTCACCATCACCGTTTGTTTTCAGTTGCCTGTAGAAGTGTTTTTCATTATTTCTAAAAAGTTTATTTTGTTTGATGAATTTATTTTTCTTTTCCCATTTTTTCTTTCTTTCAGTCCAAACTTTTATTTTTGCCTTAAGGGAATCGACAATTTGGAGAAGTACCTTTTCTTTTGTTGTCTTGTACTGCAATTTTAATTTTCTCCCAAATTGTCTTTTGCCGTTTTGACATTGGGCCCCCTGATGATCTTAGTTTCAGGCACAGCTCTATCCAGGAAATGTATTTTCTAGTTTCCGTTAGTTTTACTTGAAACCGGTTTTCTTTGGTGTATTGTTCTTAGTATTGGATGTTTTTCTTTGGAAACTGTGTGAAGTTCCTCCAAGGTTAGAGCGGCAGCATAGACACAACAATTAACTTCATGTAATGAACAGTCCGATGAAAGTTTCATAGAAATAATGTCATTTAATAAATTAATTTCATGTTTGGGCAAAGATACATTTGTTTGTTGAATTGGCCTCCGTTTTTCTAAAGATATGTCAAATATTTCATCATAAATAGAATGAAACAAAATATACACAGGGTTTTCGGAAAGATCTGCAACTGAAGAAGAGGAAGATTGAGCATCCGAAATTTTGGGGCCAATTGGCTTATGCCAGAAGAGTTTCCATCAGCAAGAGGAAAGAGGTTGACATTGACGTCCATCAGAAGTTTTGGGTCTGCTGCCACTTGAGTATTCTGTTCATGCAAAGGTTCCTGACAGCCACCAGTTGTGGGTTGAACTGGCTCACGGGGCAAGAGATTTTAAGCCGCCGGAATTGATCTCGAAGATTCTGCTCCGTCAGGTAAGCATACATGGGCATCGCATTGTCCCAATGCAGCTTCAGCGACTTGCCATTGATACGTGGATTTTCAGGCCATCCTGTCGCTCTCGCACACTCAAGTAGTGTGGTTTTAAGGTGTTTTGACCAAGATATTCTTGATCGGGTTCTGTGCCTTCCCCTGGGGCAAGTCCCATCTCCAGTGTGGTTGGTTTGACTACCGGAGGAAGGCTGACTGGGCTGCGGAGTTAAAAGATGGTTTGCTCCTTGTTTGTCGGTAACCCAGTGAAAAACCAGCTTCGGGGGGTCAGCCCTAACTGGGTGATGTACGTTTAGTTCAGGGAATATAATTCCCTTATCTAGGCCCACCACGGAGAGGCGTACATCATCAGGCCCTTATTATTATTATGTTTTACAGATTAAAGATTGTATGCAGCAGAGAGGGTTCGGGTGATCCTGGCACAGTCAGGCTGGTAAGGCTCATCATCAGCTCAGGGCCCTTGCCCCCTCTACACGCAGCCCAGACAGCGAATGGGACTTCTCCCAGGAAACGCTGCCTCGTCGAACCCACCAAGAACTTTCCGGAGAATATGAAGGCTCCCCAACACTGCAGCCTTCTGCATTACCCAGAGTGTCAGAAGGGCTGTACTCCCGGTGGAGAACCCGGGCACTCTCCTGATCTGCGCCAAGAGATCAGGAGGTACCAAACCAAGGGCACCGAGAACAATGGGGAGCCTGGCGACAGTGTACTTGGGATGCAAGCGAGACATTTCAAAGGCGAGGTCCGCATATTTATCATGCTTTTCCTGAATCTTGCCAATCACATTGGTGTCAAAAGGGACAAAAAAAAATTCAATGATATAAATAAATTCATTGGCTTTATCAAAAAGGACAAGATCAGGTTTGTTGGCAGGAATTCTTCTGAGGCTGTATATGGGCCTATTCCACAGAAGTTTGAAAGCATCATTTTCCATGACGCCCTGGACATGTTCAGGGTCGTACACTGGATGGACCTCGGAGTCAAAGCCACAGGCATGTCGGAGACGGTAGTAAAAGCAACGAGCCATGCCATCATGTCGTTTAATATATGCTGTTTGTGCCAAGGAAGGGCATCCACTGACAAGGTGTTGGACAGTCTCAGTGAATTCATTGCAAAGTCGACATTTCATATTGATATTTTCTTTAAGAATCACATTTAGGCGATTGCGAGTGGGAAGTGACTGGTCCTGAGCAGCAAAAGGAAGCCCTCAGTTTCACATTTAAGACCAGCCGACTTCATCCAGGCGAGAAGGGAGTCGGTGGGATTGCTATTCCGTTCAACACACTGCATGTACACACGATGCAATGGCTTCTCAGAAAGCTTCTCCACAAAGACCGACTCTGGGCAGACTTGGTGAAGGACTTCACCTTGTTTACTCCCATCACTGTACCGTCCAGCAGTACATTGCCATCAACAAAGTCAACCTCAAATTTCAGATTCTGTCCAACAACCTTGGCACGCTTAAAATAGCTGTGGAATTCCTTGCTTTCATCATGAGTCTTCACATGCATCACCAGAGGATCATCCGATAAATAAACATGTGCAAAAGTACACAATAAAATTCTATCATGAAGAGCCTCCACATTAATCAAACCCCGACCTCCATTATTATTATTATTATTATTATTATTATTATTATTATTATAGGATATTTATATAGCGCACATATCCACACACTAGTGCATGCACAAGGCGCAGTTATTTTTCCCCTCGATCATTGGATGTCAATCTCAACGGCTCATCGTATTATCCATCTCAACTGGCACCCATGAAGGGCCACCTCCTCGTGGTGGGTGCTGGGTCACGCTAAGCGCCCTTCAACCCCCCGTTGTGGACCCGGGGGGGATATTTTGGTCCACCAACCTGTTGGCCGTGGGTTGCGCCCCTGTGTCGGTGGAGGACGGGAGGCTGGTGGTTGAGGGCACTGGTTCCAGGAACAGTGTTCCTTTGCCCAACACACCACTTCGCCCCTTACTTCACCTAGACGGGCGGTTGAATAGGCCCAATTCAATCAATCGGCTGGTCACGCCATGCCCTGTGCATAGAAATTTTGGCACACTTCTATTATTGGGTATTGGTAATTTTGGTAATTTCTAGTTTACAACTTGTTCATAAATTTACTTTGCCTTGAGTCCTATGCCAGAAGGCGGTGGCTCATGGGCCAATCTGGTTATATAGACCTCTGAATTCCGTGTTCTTTAGAAATGTGTCACAGGCAGAACCAGCTTGCCACATCTTCTTTAAGACCTCATGGCTTTTCAAGTCTGTATTTTCTGGAGTATAACAACCCTGTAGCTCTGGTTCTGCAGTATGGTTTCCACTGCAATACCGTCCTTGTTGACACTCGATGGCGGGTGGAGGGCAGGGTTGCTGAATAACATTTATCTACCATGGCTACACACACTCAATCTGGTTCCATCAAAACAAGCAAACGTCGACATCTGTCTTCTTCGTCCGATGAAGAAATATCTCCTTTCACCAAAGATTCCTGGCCAAGGTTCTTGGTGATAGACAGTGCTGATGGGAGTACTTTAAACATCAACCCTTTTGCCGTCTCCAAGGGCATCCAAGGTGTCTGCGGGGAGGTTAAAAATGTCACACGTCTCCGGAATGGTTCTCTCTTGATAGAATGTTTACGGAGGCAGCAATCTGTCAATCTGCTGGGACTACAGCAGTTTGTAAACAATCAGGTTGTTGTCTCGGTACATAAAACCCTGAACTCTTGCAGAGGTATTGTTAGAGACAGAGCCCGCTGTCTCTCAGATATGGCTGAAGAAGAAATTGTGGCTGAATTGAAAGAACAAGGAGTTACTTCCGTAAAACGTTTTATCAGGAAACAGGAATCAAACGTTATCAAAACTAACACATATCTTTTACTTTGGTCTGACAACTCTTCCAAAATTCATTAAAGCCGGTTACTGTAATATCGGAGTGGACGTGATATGTACCAAATCCACTCCGGTGTTACAAATGCCAGAAGTTTGGACATGGTGCAAGGTCCTGCACTGGCAAGTCAGTGTGCTCACGCTGTAGTGGTATTCATGAGAGTACTGATTGTACCAATGCCATAAAGTGTGCCAATTGCAGTGGTGAGCATCTGGCGTCCTCTAAGTCCCGCCCAAAATTCGAGTATGAAAGCAAAATCCTCAAACTGAAATGTACAAATAATATTTCATACTTTGAAGCCAAAAATTAGTTCCTGTTCCTACAAGACCAACTACCAGTCTAACGTATTCGGCCACAGTTTCTTCTTCTGCGGCAACTTCTGTTGTAAAACTTCTTCTGCTTCTTGTCAGACTGTGATATCTTTGGGTCAGTGAAGCTCAGATATCGTTCGATGACACAACTCAGACACTACAAACTTGTCAGCGCTCGTCAGCATCCCAGACTGAGGGGACACAGTCAGATAAAATACCTGACACTGAGTCAACTCAAGCTACTCAGAGTGTTGCTCAATTAACGAGTAAAGAAAAGAAAAAGTTGAAGAAAAGACCAGGTCTCTTCAACATTTGGAAGAGCCTCTTCTTTGGCAATCCAGTGGTGGTTCAAAATGCATTTGAACCACTTGCCATGGAGATCACCCTTCACACACAGGGGTGTAGGGTAGCGCTTCCACGCGCTCACTTTCAACTGTTCCACCATCAAATACAATGTTATGAACTTAATACAATGGAATTGCAGAGGTCTTAGGACCAATTTTAATGAACTTCAATTACTATCACAAGATTTCAAACCATCGGCTTTTTCTTTACAAGAGACATATCTTAAAGATGAGGATAGATTGATATCCGTCAGTACAACTCATATCACTCGTTTTCACCTCCGGGACATAGAGCTACGGGTGGTGCTTCTATTTTGGTGAGACAGGGTGTCATCCATAGCCCTGTGCCTCTGAAATGCAACCTTCAAGCTGTGGCAGTTCGTCTTTCCTTACACATAACTTTCACTCTTTGCTCCTTATACATCTCTCCATCTTCTCCCTTGCAACAGTCCGATCTTCAGAATCTGTTTGACCAACTCCCAAAACCCTGTATCATCATGGGTGATCTTAAATGGGCATAATCCTCTATGGGGAAGTATCACTGTCAATGCTAGGGGGAAAATCCTTGAAGACTTTGTTGCAGATAATAATTTATGCATATTTAATGATGGATCAGCCACATATTTACATCCTGGTACAGGAACGTATTCTGAACTTGATTTGTCACTGTCGGATCCAAATATTTATCATGAGTTTGAATGGTCGGTCCATGCTGACCTTTGTGGTAGTGACCATTTCCCACAATTCTCTCTGCTATAAATCCGACTGTCAACCCACCGGCAACGAGGTGGAATTTTACAAAGGCTAACTGGCCATTATTTCAGTCACTTTGTACTGACAAATTGAACTCTGATCTATTTATTGATGTCTCAGATCCTATTCAGTTGTTTTCTGATATCCTTAATGACATTGCTGACACATCAATCCCGAAGTCCTCTGCAATTCCACATATTCGTAAACCATGGTTCACTATCGAATGTAAACAGGCCAGAAAGAGTAGGAAGAAAGCTGAAAAGTATTATCGACGACATCCTACCGTACATAATTTGATAAATTAAAATTTTAAATGCCAAGGCTCGACGTGCATTTAAGCAGAATAAGCGTCAGTCTTGGCGAAATTATGTTTCCAAGATAAATTCCCGCACACCGATGACAAAAGTGTGGAACATGATCCAAAGAATAAAGGGCAAAGGTTCCAAATCTACTGTTCACCATCTGAAGGATGGTGAAAATTTATTGACAGATAAGGCTGACATTGCCAATAAGCTTGGTGACACTCTCGCCAAGCATTCGTCATCATCGAATTTCGTCCCTGAGTTTCAGAAATACCAGAAACAACAGGAGAAGAAAAAAATAAATTTCAACTCGGACAATGGTGAAGACTATAACGAATTATTTTCGTTACATGAGCTCCATACTGCCCTTGAGCAAGCTCATGATACTGCAACGGGGGCTGATAATATACACTATCAGCTCTTGAAGCATTTACCGGAAACATGTTTGGAAACGCTTCTAAATATTTTGACACAATATGGACTTCAGGGAATTTCCCACCTTCGTGGCGTAATGCCATTGTAGTACCTATACCAAAGTCTCGGCCGGGATCATACTGATCCGTCTAATTACAGACCAATCTCTTTAACGAGTTGTGTCTGTAAAACCATGGAACGAATAGTAAATAATCGATTAACATGGTATCTTGAAACCAATAATCTCATAACAAATATTCAATGTGGTTTCAGGAAAAATCGTAGTACCATTGATCATTTGGTACGCTTAGAATCCTTTGTCAAAAATGCAATAGTCAATAAACAACATGCAGTATCGCTATTCTTTGATCTCGAGAAAGCGTACGATACCACCTGGAAGCATGGCATTTTAAAGGATTTACATGATTTTGGTTTAAGGGGTCGTTTACCTTCTTTTTATATCACAGTTTTAAAAGACAGACAATTTCAAGTCCGAGTGGTTCAACCCTGTCTGACCATTACAATCAGGATCAGGGTGTCCCACAAGGGAGTATTTTGTCTGTCACTTTATTCAGCATAAAGATCAACAGTTTATCCAAGGTTTTAAACGATTCCATTGATGGATCACTTTTTGTGGATGATTTTAACATTTCTTGTCGCGGTAAGAATATGCATACTATTGAACGGCAACTGCAGTTGTGTTTAAATAAAATAAATAAATGGTGTCTTGAAAACGGCTTTAAATTTTCTAAATCAAAAACTAATTGTCTACACTTCTGTAGAAAATATAAGCCTCATAAAGACCCAGAACTGTTTTTAAATGGCACTCCCATCAAGGTTGTCAAAGAGGCCAAATTCTTGGGTCTGATTTTCGACTCCCATTTAACCTTTCTTCCGCATATTAAATCCCTAAAAACTAAATGCCTGAAGGCACTCGATTTATTGAAAGTCGTGTCTAATTCAAGGTGGGAGGGGATCAAGCTACGCTCCTACACCTTTACAGATCACTTGTCCGCTCGAAGCTTGATTATGGCTCCATCGTATATGGTGGAGCCTGTAAAAGCAACTTAAAACTCTTAGATTCAGTCCACCATCAAGGTCTGAGACTTTGTATTGGGTCCTTCAGAACATCTCCTGTTGACAGTCTCTACGTCGAGGCAGATGAGCCTTCTCTTACCCAACGCCGTATAAAATTATCATTACAGTATATTACCAAGCTATATTCTAACGAGTCTAATCCTGCGTTTCAGTGCATCTTTAATCCTCTTTATGAGGACTTGTACAACAAGAAATCTTCTCTTGTTCCGCCTCTTGGGCTCAGGATTAAGCCATTCATTACTGCTGCCGGCATTGAGCTGGAAAATATATCTCCTTCCCGTCTTCTTTCTTCTCCTCCTTGGCAATTGGTGAGGCCTGACGTTGACTTAACGTTAACCACATTTAAAAAATCCGAAACTAATGATTTACAGTATAAACAAGAATTTAGTCAATTAAGAAATAAATATAATAACTATAAATCCTTATATACAGATGGATCCAAGGATGGTGGCGCGGTTAGCTTGTGCCACTGTCATTGGGTCCAAAACAATATCTTCCAGACTACCTAATGACAGTTCAATTTTCACAGCAGAAGCAAACGCCATCTTAACAGCTCTTAAATATATTAATAAACACCGTAAATATAAACAATATATCATCTTTTCAGATTCTCTTTCGTGTCTTCAGGCTATTAAAAATCTTTCTTGCAAACATCCACTTTTATTAGAGATTATTGAATTGTACAATGAACTTGCTACTGCCCAATGCGACATCGTCTTCTGTTGGTTACCCAGCCACGTTGGCATTTCTGGGAACACAATGAGCTGATCTTGCTGCCAAGGCAGCACTAAACAAATCTGTGACACCACTTCTCATTCCATACTCTGATTATAAAGCCAACATTAGAACATACATCCGCGATCTAATGCAGAAGAAGTGGGACACCCAAGTAGGTATCAATAAATTACATGCAATAAAACCTTACATTGGTTACACCTACTTGGGTTGTCAGTCCAGATTTGAAGAGGTCATGCCATATGCGACGATGTCGCATTGGTCACACAAGATATACTCATGAATATTTACTGAAAGGCGAAGATCCTCCGTTTTTAGCATCCCTTTGTGATGAAAGAATCACGGTCAAGCATGTCCTGCTTGACTGTGTTGAATATTCCATCACAAGGATAAGTATTTTAATGTCACAACATTGAAGGATCTTTTATAAATGTTAGTACTCATTTAATTATTGCATTTTTAAAAGAATTAGATTTGTTAAATGATTTGTAAATAGATAAATATTTTATTATTGGTAATTTAAATTAGTAACTGAGATCGTTAGTGGCTGTACCCTCAAAGGGGGTTGAAGAAGCGTAAAATTATTGTCCTCCTGAGAGGGTACGTAAGTCCCAAAACTTTCAAAGTAAAGTATAAATTATCACATTTTAAACGTAGTATTTTGTTATTTGAACTGCTGGCTAAATTCCTATAATCGCCAGCGGCTGAAGGGATGGTGTAAATCCAGCTAGGATCCATGCAGGTAGCAAAGTAATGTAAGTCCCCATGGATCCTAGTATGGTGATCTACCTTCAGTTGGTGGCGATCTATAGCCCATTTTTACATTGTGTTGTCCCCTATAGTTAAAATGTTTTAGATTCAATTACTAGTTTTACATGTATATCTGTGATACTCTAGTTGTTTTACTGTCCTTCGTCGGCAGGTGTTTTATAATATACATACATTTTATTTCAATATCAAATGTTCTCGTCACGATATGGCTGAAATATTGCCGATGTGACGTTAAATATTAACTCACTCACTCACTCATCTCAACTCCCCTGGGAGTATATAACTTTGCTGCCACAAGGCGCACCGAGTTATTGTGGCTTTCTCTCATCCTAACGAGGTACCCATTCACAACTGGGTGGACTGGGACACATAGGCACAGTACTTTGTCCAAGTTTACTGCACCTTGCTGTACCCGCAACTAGGTGTTTGCACGTATTCATGTGGCCACCATCTGGTCATATACCAACGGATTCAGGGGTTCTTTAAGCGCACAGGGTACACTAGGGGTTGTGACAACACGGAAAGAGTCTGCACACAAAGTTGACTCCAAGGGTTTTACACCCGGTCACAGGTGGGCTCGATCCCGGCACCTCAACCTCGCTGGATCACTAGCCTTGGGCCTTAGCCAGCTTGCCAACCGCGCCCCCTAAGTGTCCTAAGGTAATTCACAACGAAAGATCTGAATCTCTATTACGATTTTATTAACGAAGGGAAAATCTGTAAAATAAAGAGAATATGTATTATTAAACATGACAACAAACAGAGTTTGTACAGGGATCAGCTTGAAGTGCCTTATACATCCGACATGATCTAGTTAAGCGGTTTAGGAAATTATTCATCACAGCTTTGCATATTTTAAAAGAACGCTACAGTATTTGTTGATAAGATATGTTGAGAGTGGTAGGTCCATATCGGTATCTGTACACCTCTATAAATGTTATGTATAACATGTTTACCTTGAAACTAAGTTAGTTCCTGCGTGGAGGAGGGGGTCTTCTTCCTCTAGGACCTCTGGCATCTCGTCCTTTACCTTCGGGAGGTGGAGGGCCTCGTCGTGGTGGAGGTGGGCAATCACCTTCCTGTGGGCCAGACTGACCTTCTGGGAGGTGGAGGACGGTCACCTTCCTGTGGTGCTTGTCCTTGTGGGCCAGACTAACCTTCTGGAGGTGGAGAGCTTCCTGTTGGTGGTGGAGGGCGGTCACCTTCCTGTAGTGCTTGTCTTCGTGGTCGAGATTCACCTTCGGGTGATGGGGGACATCTGGTTGGTGGAGGAGGAGGGTCACTCTCCTGTGGTGCTTGTCGAGATTCACCTTCTGGAGGTGGGGACAACCGGTTGGTGGAGGTGGACGGTCACCTTCCTGTGGTGCTTGTTGCTGAACAGCACAGTATTTATACACTTTCACTCCAGACCAGATGGCACATCATTACCTCGCAGTGATTACTATTGCTAGCTGTGTGACTCTTTCCATTGTCACTGAAAAAGCGTCGGTAATTAAAATGTCAGTCTTCAATCAGAGCCATATTGTTTTTCACACAGATTTTCTTACCCTTCGAGCGAAAGAAATTATGTGTTTTGAATGGCATGATATACGACACCACAGAGGGCTTCACGTTTCAATCGACGTGGACATATTCATGAATAACGGACACATGGCCCAGAGTTCGTTCACCTGGTTAATCCTTAATGATGTAATTTAACGATAGATTTATTGCTGGAAGAAAGAAAATGTAAAAAAGCTTCAATGTATTTCTACAAGAGTCTTGGTGACCTCTGCTTGTTTTTATAATTCAGTTTTACATCTAACTTGAGTTTTCTGAAAACTGTCTAAGTTATCAACCATAAATGAGTTTGAAATGTTCCCCACCAGCTTGGCGAGGGTCCCGTTGAAGGATAACATTTTCCAGCTTGTTAGGAGGCGCGCCAAGAGCTCTTGAAGCTCGTTTTTCAAGCATTTATTAATGACATAAAGTAATTTTCCTTGTTCTTCAAAACATTGAAGGAAACTATACACCATAATAATCAACTAGGGCATCTTGTCAGTCAACAAAGACGCAGGCGATGCAGCACGTGATTGCGCTGTTCCTCTTATTGTTGTGTCCCTCCGTTAAAATGTCAGTTTCTTCACCAAAACAACATGACAGTTGCTTAAAACAACTTTTACAGTGATGGGTATAAACATAACAAACATCAGATATTGTTAGGTAAAGGGTATTTATTACCATGCATTGGCATGCGTAGACTATTCCTGATTTTTTAATTATTGTGTAATTCATCGTTCTCATTTGGACATAAAAAGAACTATATCAATACACCTAACAGATTATCAGTGGTGTATAATCACACTGTCGTTTTAGCAAGAATTTATAACCACAGAGACTTATACCAGCTTTTCGTGAGCACACACATCCTGGAGAATGTTTTCAGTGTTGCCAAACAGTGTTGAATGTACCGAATAATATGTGCATTCATAGCTGAACGTTGGCCTTTGTAATGTCTCAATTTATAAAAGGACTACCCTTTTTCTAGCCTTGTAGCGGGAAATAAACATAAAAATGAATAAATTGAGAGGATATGTCAGATGTTGAGCAATAACAAATGCTTTACTTGACCAGCTCCTCGGCAATATCTCACGTGCAACACGTGTTTAATGACAACAACGCTTGTCCATGGTGTAGAATTTCTGTCAAAAGTAGGAAGACGGTGAGAATGTTTATGCAATGTTCAAATTAGAATGCACTGGAAGGCTTCTCACGAAATTAGATGCTTTCAAGTCATATACATGACATAGAAATTAAAACAAATATACGTGAAAAACAATGAAAGAGAAACATATTACATTAACGGGCGTACGCAAGCCCCATTTTACAAAAAAGAGCAAGTTTAAAAAGTAATTGGTTTTGTATGTGATAGACATAAGTTAAAATATATTTATCAACAGTCGAATGTTTTACAATAATGTACAGGGAGATATTTGTTTCGTAATTCGTTTAACTCATTGCATTCTAACATAAAGTGAAATTCATCCCCAAGTTTACTCTTGCATGATGTACACATTCTATCTTCTTTATCAATTTTATGCCATCTACCAGCTTCGACAGGGGAGTCTGTGGTTACAAGTTCTAAGTTTTGTAGTATGAATACGTAAATCTAGAGGGAAGTTGCAATAAATAAGTTTCAATACAAAGATTATCCTTAAACATATTGTAATATAAACCCTTCGATGATTGTGATTTACGTTCTCTCTTTGTAGAAACTGATCAACGAGTACAGTTTTAACATTATTTACCAGCCAATGGGAACTCTGAAATTCTTGTAATTGCCAAATGTAACTAAAGAAGCCTGTATTCTCTACGACAGATTTTATTACCGCTATTAGCGGATATTTAGCATTTGCCTGAGAATTGTGCAAATTGAACATTAATTTATACATTACTTTTGATAGTTTACCATGAGATAATAATAACTTACACCAATATGATAACATTCTCAATTTAATAGAAATTCTAAGTGGATATCTTCCAAGTTCACCGTAAACCATAAAATCTGGGGTTGTTGTTTTACCTTCAATATGAATTTACAAAATTTCAAATGAATACGTTCTAATTGAATAGTGTTTTCGTAGCCCCACACCTCAGCACCATACAATAAAAATAGGCTTAAGAAGTTGATCAAAAAGTTTGCTGGCAGTCGACCGGTATATCTAATGGGAAGCGAATTTTTTTCTAAATATAGTAAACATTGCACGAGACGATTGGTCAGAGAGACGTTTAATGGCTTTACAAAAGCGACCAGTGCTTGTGAATAGTACACCAAGATAAACATAATGTTTTCCTACCTCTAACACAGTATTCTGCAGAAGAAATAAAATACTAATCTTACTGCTGTTTTGGAAAAAATAAAACTTTAGTTTTAGAAGTGTTTACTGATAGTTTCCATCGTTGTACAGTAAGCATCAAAAGCTTCCCAAACAAAGTTTCAAATCAGAAGGAAATTCAGATAAAAGTACTGCATCATCAGCATAAAGAATTACCAATAGCTTAATGAATATGCCAATTTCTTTTCGTGCATAAGCATTTACAAATTCCAAAACCAGTTACGTTATTTGATAGAAAATATTCCAAATCATGTAAATAAAGAGCAAACAGAAATGGAGATAAATTTTCGCCCTTGTCTAACACCCGTATTATAAGGGAAGAATTGGGTTATACTGCCATTATGAGAAAACACATGATAATATATGCTGATACATATTTTTTATAACATTAAAACATTTTCCAGTAATACCATTATCAACCAGCAACAGCGATGCATTTGGCGCAACTTCTTGGATTGTTTAAATGTCATAATTATTTTTTGCCGTTATGTGTTAAGCACAGAGCGTGTACTGGTTTTGGTTTAACCTCCATTACTCAATTAGATCCCCGTGACTTTATTGCTGGGGGAGAGAGACTCTTGATACGTTTAACTGGGATATATCGTTTAAAAGAAAATTAAGAAAGTCTATGTTCCGTGCACTGAATAAACCTTTCCTTTGCATTAATGTGTGGTAAAACCGATATAAGACGCACATTGCAATTTCCATCTGCTTTAAGGAAGAACAAATTCTAATTAAGACAAATACCAAAAATCAGAACAAGCAGTATTTACTTGAAGTCTAAGGTAATCAGACACAATAGAATCATATTTTAATATTAGAAAAAATACAGAAGAATGCGTTTCTAAATTCTTTTGAAATAATGCACCTTGATGTGTGAGTTTGCAGGATTTTCAGCGAACTTCAAAATACCTGATTTGTCAATGTATATAAAATCTACAACACATTAACAGTCTTATACAAAGTAGACATTGGTTTGGAAGAAAAACCAACAGGAAACTGCTACCACTATGTAATAAATAAAAATATGTAAGCATTTGAATTAGAGCAATGTTTACTGTATACGGGTATATTCTGTTGTGGAGTTGTTGGTAAGGAGTTTCTCAAAGGGACGAAATATGATGTTTTAATGAGAAATTGTCGTCGCCGTCAATATGTTGAACGGAGCGCTTAGCCGAACAGATTGCTTTTTAGCTTTTTGTCCCTCAAGTTCCTTCAAGAGGAGTTTGTTGTTTAACGCCACAATCAACAGCATTCCAACTGTAAGACGACGGTCTATATATAATGGAGTCTGGATCAGACAATCCAGTGACTGACATCTACATTCATATACTCAGTTTTGATATGAAGATACGTGTCAACCAAGTGAGCGAGTCTGACTACCTGATCCATTTAGTCGCCACTAACGACAAGCATGGGCAACTGAAGACCAATTCTAACCCGGATCGAAATGCGTTCAAGGAAAAATAGATATGATATGTCCAGAGTAAACGTGATTCACCGATCCCTTCACCCATGGCGAATAACCTTCTTCAAAGTCAATACACAGGTTTCAGGAATCTCACCTCACATATTTGTGTTCCTGGTTATAGGGTGTCAGAGAGTGCTACTTCCTTGAATTATCAGTATATACATCAGTATACTTCCGGATATCCCGAACCATCGTGTTAAACAATATGTGGCGGATTTCAACTATTCAGTAACTACGGTTTTAACGAACTGAAACGGATGACACATTTTAATTCGTAGTTCGTTATACGCATTTCCGGGACCAAAATAAATGTCCGTTGTAACATAAGTATGTCTGGCGAACAGAGGCTCACTAAACGTAGTATTATTAATATTACTAGTTGTAGGTTATCAGTACATACTAAGGGGGATCATTCTCATCGGACTTTCTGTTCAAGGCCATGTGCTCATGGCACCAGCCACTGTAAACATCAACGTTCTTCCTAAAGCTTTCTAACACGAAGCTCAACCTTGTAATTTCATTACATTTGTTATATCCGTCAGTTCGTTGTAAGCGTGTTCGTAATAAACTTTCCTTGTCACAAATAATGAAACAAAGGCTTGTGGAACAAGTGGATGCTATTTATTTCTATTACGGTTCACACTTTAAGCGGGTCTGATTCCCACATGGGTAGAAGATATGAAGCCCATGTCTGGTGTCACCCGCCGTGATATTGCTGGAATATTGCTAAAAGCAGCGTAAAACCAAACTTACTCACACTTTAAGTCTCTTGGCCAAAAAAGATAGCGCGGTATCAGTAACTGAGCTTTGAACCATTTCC
>NW_025766788.1:0-19239 GCF_003918875.1 Haliotis rubra | reverse complement strand
CTTTAGCCTCTTTCAAAGGTTTGGATAGTTTAGTCCGAGGTAAAGAATGCCATAGTGATTTTCCGGTATGTGTTTTTGATCTTTTAATGTACCGTTTGGTTAATGTGTTGAGGTGACAGCGATTAAGAAGTGAAGAGAAATAATCTCGTTTGATCTTACAATATGAGAGCGAATCCTTCGGAAAGACCTCGCAATCTTGAAAAGCTTAACTCCTTTGTTTATGGATCCAATTCCCAGGCATTGTGACACTTAATTTATTGGACTTCAAAAGCGCCACAGGCAAGGTCAAGGGGCCGTTACATGCTGGTGGTAAATGGTTGTTCCTGCTACACTCACTTATCTTAGATCACTCTTCATCCCACAACAGCCTCGGCGGCAAGTGCAATGGAGTTCCGGCTTTTGCATCGGGTATATGGGAGTGACTGAGTTTAGTTTTACCAGGGATAATCTACAGCGCGTTTCTATTCTCCCTGGTTTTACGCAACACTTAGCAATATTCCAGCTATATGGCGGCGGTCTGTAAATAATCGAGTCTGACTAGACAATCCAGTGATCAACAGCATGAGCATCGATCTACGTAACTGGGATACGATGACATGTGTATTAACCAAGACAGCGAGTTTGACCACCCGATCCTGTTAGTTGCCTCTACGACAAGCATGGGTTGCTTTGAAGATCAATTCTAACCCGGATCTTCAATGCGTCGTATCGGGTATATGGGGATAAGACAAATAACCGGGTACCAAAAGGGTAGTTACATACTTCATGTAAAAGGGAAATACTGGAAGGACAGTGTTATCAAAGGATATAAGTCATCTGTAATACCTGTTTTATGCTGATGATTTTATCCAATCCGTACACCGTTAATTGTAGAGCTGAAACCAGCTAGACTGTGTACCAGTTCGTGTGTACTCGGGATGGCTAATATGATTTCAAAATTATCATGACACAAACAGATGAATATTTTAGCATTTCAGAAGGTTATGTGGCATTTTTCAGAACACAAGAAGATCGTTAAGGATAACTGAGATTGCGCCTGAAAAACCCACCTCCGATAACATAAAATACCCAAGACAAAACCAAAACCAGCTTTAGTAGTGTTTTTGTTTTTCAGAAAAGGTCGCCATTATCCCATGCATTTAATTCGGAGTGGAACACTGGTCTCGGAGTGTTACTTTCAACTGGTGGACTCCAGATCCCGTTAGTCTCCGCCCACTCGTTTCCAGGGACATAAATATAATTAGCCTGGAGCTATCTGGATTTCATCAAAGGCCCAAAAGATGTGAGCACAATTTCAAATTAGAGAATGCTAACGGAAAATTGTTATCAGACAATGCGACCTTTGAAATAACTACACATTGATTTATAGATTTTATTACAGGAATCCGACGGGCGTGAAAACTATTTCCATACAAAGATTTCTGGGCGGCAATATGTGTTTATATTACATATAATCCATACTTGTGTAACTACCAACTGATTCCGCTTAGAGCAGCTGTACCGGAGATTAGTTGGGTCTCGTCACGTCCATATCGAACCTCAAGTGTGAGCTGACGCGAACGTGGCTGTAGCCGTCATCACGTTCCGTTCATTACGGTGGCAGCAGTGTTGAAGCACAGTAGTTACTCCTGGTGCTGCTATCCCCTCGGCCCCTGTCACCTCTCCGTTATGTGTTTCCATTAATGTTCACATCTCAGCCAGTATTCGCCTACAAATGTGTAATATTAGCCAGGGATGGATGTTTATCATTGACATTATGAAACTATGTTAACAGTTAAACACCAGGCTAGCTATTCTAAAAAAATTGTAACCCTTTACGAACTTGTTAGGCCCATTCTTAACACATTGGCCACGAAGTTAAGAAGAATCTTTAGGGCTACGAACGTTTCGAAAATAAGGGCCAAGGCCTTAGATTTTCAAGCTCTTTAGCGCCAAGATAGTCGTAAATTAATGTTAATATATGGCACTTTACGACTATCTTAGCGCCAAGTGCGAGCTTCGATAAATCTAGGCCCAGGGCCCCTCCCAGAAGAAGCCACAATAGGGTTACATGACTATCGTAGGTCGTAGAGTTGGTCAGGGCAGCATTTGAATTCAAATGTCGGAAAAATTTGATCACAATTTCCGTCCTCGATGTTTGCCATTCTTGAAATATGATAGAATGGAAGGTTTGGGTTAAATAACGGGGTGAAAAGTATGCCTCTTATATCACTGTTGTCTGATTATGTTTGGGGAAAGCCGTAAGTGATACAGGTTTCCATATCTTTAAGACTTTGGTAAAACGGGTGCTGAAACACTAAGAACTATTATGGGGACGAACCGAGATTCTGACGCAACCTCATAGGTTTCTGCCATGCCAAAAAGAGTGTTATGGTCAAAACTCTTTAACCACCATTTTGACACTAGATGACTTTAATATTTTTAAATATTAAGGTCAAAAAATCATTTTCCGTTAAATTTTCTAGTGTTTTTATTTAATTTCCAAGTGTAATTTTGCTCTTATTTTCCTAAAACTTTTTTTTCAACACCATTTTCCAAATTTCTTTTTTAATAACCCTCAAACTTTTAATAAGAAAGGAGGTAACTGTCTCAGGGCATGCCACTTGAGGCCATGTGCTTGCACAGTAAACAACCACCACGAGAATGTCCAAAGTAGTGGTAAGGATAATTATTGTATTTTTCATGTTTCATGAATTGTAATTTGTTGAAGTAACTTTAATCTATCTTTTTCATGTAAGTCTTGGTAATTATTGTGTAGGAATTTTGCTTTATTTGGTAATTTTTGTGGCAAGTTGTAAGTTGGTCAAAATTATATGAATACATGTTTTCATGGCATAAGGTTAACATTTTCTCAGTGCTTTTGAAGAAGTTTTCATGCTCTCAGTGCTTTATTGTATTTCAAACGTGCTTAGGAGCATATAACAATATTTTGTGATTTTGTCTTTTGAATGACTTTGGGAAGTGGCAGTACAGCCATTTGCTCATGTATCAAGTTAAATTCTGTTTATGGCTTATTACTTCCTAAAACTTATTTAGTTCTTATACTGATTTCAGTTAATCTACTGTAAAAGGCAACATGCAGGAATTGAATATGGATATTAGAATTAAAACAGGAAACGGATGGACATGTTGAACAGATGGACATTGAATAAAGTAATACATACAATACACAAGAATCATGTTGTTCGCAACATAGCATTAACACTACTGGACATTCACATAACTGGACATTTGCATTATTGGACATTGCTTTTTCTGGATATTGGAGAACAAGTGGATTTTGAATGAAGTTGTAAGAACTCATATATTAGAAGGAATTGGAATCAAGAATGCTCACCAGAAAAGGTTTATCTAATGCTCTAGAGATCAAGTGTGAAAGGGTACAGTCAATCTTCCATCAACTTGAAAGAGACTATCATCATATCAACTTAGTTACTGCTACAGGGGTTTTAACTAAGTCTACTGTTGAGAAAGTTCGTCGTGAATATGCATCATGGTTGACTCTTTTTAATACTCTTTATGATGCTAGAGAAGAATACATACAGTTATTAGAAGAGCCAGTGTTGTCAGATTTTAAGGAAGAAGTAGGGACACAAGATAAGATACTGTTGAGAATCAAGACAACTATAGAGCAGTATTTATTGGAACAAAGTGCGAATCAGGCTATGAGTGAGCATTCACGGAAAAGCAATTCTAGCAAGAAGTCACTATCTGTTAAAAGTGGAAAATCTTCACTTGCAAGTAATGTTTCCTCAGCTATGTTACATGAGAAACAGAAGCAAGCAGAACTTGAAGCTAGGAAACAGGCTCTTAAAGAGAAACAAAAGATTGAACAGGCTAAATTAGACATTCAGATTAAAGAGGAGGAGTTGGAGCTACAGACACAAATTGAGGTTTGTCAAGCAAAATCAAGGGTATTGAATGACTTTGAAAATGATCAGGATAGTATGGGACCTGAAGATACAATTTCAAGTAGGAAAGAAACTGACAATATTGACCCTCCATTGAAATCTGAGCCAGTTGTAGAAACTAAGCCAGTCTATAGTCCTGAAGACACAGGTTTGAATACAAGAAATTCCTCCTTTCTTCCATCTAGAAGTTACAGTCATCCACAAGATGATGTTTTCATGTCAGTAGTTCAACAACTTAAAAAGCCTGTACCAGACATCCAGAAGTTTAGTGGAAATCCCCTAGAATATCAGAAGTTTATGCGTCAGTTTCGAACCAAGGTAGTCACTAACTCTAGCTCCACAGATGAACTCATGTGCTACTTAGAGCAGTTCACCACAGGGGAGGCTCATCAAGTTGTTAGAAGCTTCAGCTACTTAGATGCAAGAGACGGTTATCATGCTGCAATGGGTGAACTTGAGTCTAGGTATGGCAACCAAGAGATAATTGCTAGCACTTTGATTAAGAAAGCTATGTGTTGGCCGAACATCAAACCGGACAATGTTAGAGCTTTGGATGAATATTCTGTGTTCTTGAATGAGTGTCAGAATGCTGTTAGATCTCTACATGCAGTCAAGGTTCTAGAATACCCAGACAACATTCGCAAGTTAGCTAGATGAAACTACCATTCCACTGTCAAGAGAAATGGAGAAGTACTGGTCATAAATCTTCGTCAATCCAGAAGAGGTGTTGAATTCTCTGACCTTGTTCAATTTGTACGAACTGAAGCACTAAAAGCCACAGACCCGATGTATGGAAAGGAAGCCATGAAACCTGACATCATGTCACAGCCGCCTTACAGAAAACCATCAGCCCCCCAGACCGAAGGTTACATTTGGTACTGACCTGGTAAAGACAAACAAGTTTGAAAAATAAATCCATGAACTCTCTACAGTCAAGGACTCAGATCAGTGGAACCAAGAAATGTGTCTACTGCTATAAGTCGGGGACATCTCTATAGATTCTTGCCAAGTGTTAGCCTCCAAACCTAACACATAGAACGTATTGATTTTCTGAAATCTATGGGGCTTATGTTTTCGCTGTTTCACCCTAAGGACATCGAAGCAACGAGTGCAGCAAGAATGTTAAGTGTCAGCGATGTGATGGCAAAATCCATGCAACTCTCCTGCACATTGACCGCAACACAAGTTTGAAGACCATAAGTGCTTGTACAGGGCAAGCTAATGAAGCTGCACGGAGGCCAGGAGACGTTAGTAGTGAGTGTACCTTTTGCTGTTATACCAGTACAGATTTCATTCAGAGACTCTTTGAAAGTGGTATCTACATATGCCTCTTAGACCCAGGAAGTACAGCGCTTCCTTTGCTCTGAAGCCTCTATGAACAAACTTGGATCTAATGGAAAATCAAGAAAGGTAGAAATCACCATAGAAACATTAGGAGAGCCACATAATTTCAACCGTTCACGCCATCTCTGGTCTTAAGGTCCACGACATGGATTTAAAGAATACTGTTGATCTTCCCACAGTATACACAAGAAGTAGGATTCCAGTTACAAGTCAACATATTCCAAAGGACTCTGACTTTACAAAATGGTCTCCACCTTGAAGGAGTTCAAGTACCAAGACTGGTATCTGGAGTTGACCTACTCATTGGTGGAAATGTCCCAGACGCCTACTCCCTCTTGAAGTTAAAGTTGGTCCTCCGAGTAGCCCACATGCTACCAGAACCCGATTAGGCTGGATTCTCTGGAATGTAGTCCGACCTGCAAGCTCTAAAACTGAGACTGAGAATCATCTCTCCATGAGAACTGAAATGCTCAGTGTGAAGACCATAGAAGAAAGTGCTGACTTGAACACACTGGTTAGAAAAGCATTAACTTGATTTTCCTGAAAGATCTATTGATGATAAAGCTTCGAATTATCCCAAGAAGACAAACTGTTTCTCAGCAAAGTGAATGAATCTACAAGCTTTCAAGATGGACATTATTACATTAATCTGCCATTTAGAGACTCTGATATGATTATGCCCAACAACAGTTCTCAAGTTCGCAAGCGCCTTGACAGTTTGAAGAAAAGATTTCTGAAAAGATGACAAATTCAAAGAAGATTATCAGATTTTCATGAAGGACATACTGTCCAAGAATTATGCTGAAAAGGTCCTGATTGAAGAAGTAGATGGTTGAAGCAGGACATGTATGGTTCATCCCTCATCATGGTGTATATCATCCACGTAAACCCGTAAGATAAGGGTAGTCTTTGATTGCGCTTCTGCAACCTACCAGGGAGTATCTTTGAATCATACCCTACTGCAAGGTCCCAACTTGACAAATAACTTGACCAGTATTCTTCTTCTTCGATTTCGCCAGGACTCCATTGCAATCATGGGCGACATTGAGTCCATGTATTACAGAGTTAGAGTACCAAGAGAAGACCGTGGATTATCTACGCTTTTTACTGGTGGCCTGATGGGAAGTGTAATGAAGAACCAGAAGTCTACAGGATGTGTGTGTACATCTATTCGGTGCTGTATCATCGTCAAGTTGCTCCACATTTGCCCTGCAAAAGAACCGCTGAAGACAATGAAGGAAGGTATGATCCTGAAATAGTTTCCATGATAAAAGACAACTTCTATGCTGATGATTGTCTAGCTTCCACGCAAAATGAAGAATCCGCAGTATCCATCATCAAAGAACTATCACAACTATGCCTAGATGGAGGATTTCACCCTCACAAAGTGGATCTCTAACAGCAAGTCAGTCATGATGTCAATCCCGGTCAATGAAAGAGCCAAGGATGTTAAAGAACTGAATCTAGAATTTGAATCTCTTCCCAACGAAAGGGTTCTTGGTGTCTTCTCGGCTTTGTTAACACAGATTCATTTGGCTTCAAAAATCCAAGATAAAGACAGAGCAAACACAAGAAGAGGAATATTGTCAGTAGTAAGCAGTATCTATGATCCGCTGGGGTTCATCGCGCCTGTCATTTTGATTGCCAAACAGCTGCTCCAGAATCTATGCAAGCTGAATATTGATGGATGAGGAGATTGGCAAGCCTTCAATGAAAGTATGGCTCCAGTGGTTGAAGGATCTGCCAAAGCTAGAAACGCTACATCTCGAAAGATGCTACAAGCCTCAAGAATTTGGAAGAGTGACATCTGCCCAATTACATCTATTCTGTGATGCCAGTGTAGTTGGCTACGGAATATGTGCCTATCTACGCCTTACGAATGAGGATAATCGAATTCATTGTGTGCTGGTGATGGCGAAGTCAAGAGTGGCCCTCTAAAGAAAATAACAACACCTCGCATGGAGCTGACCGCGCGACAGTGGCTGTTCGTCACTCCCGGTAATTCTTCAGGAGCTTCAGTACAAAATAGACAATATATTCTTCTGGACAGATAGCATGTCTGCTCTCAGGTATATTGCAAACACGACATCAAGGTTCAAGACATTTGTCGCAAAACAGGCTAACCACAATTCACGAAGGGTCAGATGTGAGCCAGTGGAAACATGTCAACACAAAATCTAACCCAGCTGACTGTGCATCTAGAGGAATGACATTCGAGAAGCTGAAACAGACAAGAATGTGGGTTTAGCTGACCATCATTCATATGGAAACCACAGAATGAATGGCCTAGTACTTTGGACAAATCTACTAGATTACCAGATGACGATCCTGAAGTCAAGAAACAAGAAAGCTGCTTCATGAACACCCTTCTCCTGACACCATGAATAAGTTCATCACCTACTACTCAAGTTGGATCCAACTACGCAAGGCAGTTGCTTGGATGATCCTAATCAGTAGAGAGCCGTACAGAAGAATTACAGGAAAGGGAAGCAAGGAGCAGAGGCTAAGGATGACAGTATCGGTGTTGAAAGATGCAGAGAAAGCACTGATTAGATATGTACAAGATCAACACTTTCACAAAGAGATTGAACTGTTGAAAAGAAGGAAAGTTCAAGAGACCACATGAAAAGAAATAGGAAAATCTAGCTCACTTTACAAACTAGGATCCATTTATTGTAGATGGAATTGTTCGTGTACGGGCCGTCTCGAAAGAGCTCTGATTCAATATGAATGAAAAACACCCAGTTGTTCTAGCAAAGGATTCGCCATTATCGAAGCTGCTACTTGAAGAAGCCCACAGAGCCGTTGGTCACATGGGGAAAAATGCTATTCTCACCTATATTCGCCAAGTACTATTGATCCGGAGCAGGAACTCTAGTCAAGAGCATTGTATCAAGATGTGTTACATGCAGAAAGTACAGATCACCCACCTGTCAACAACAAATGGCTAACTTTCCAAGTGATCGCCTTCAACCCGGGATAAACCGCCATTCTCACATGTCGGCATTGATTACTTTGGACCCTTTCTAGTGAAGCGAGGCCGTTCAAATTCCGTGAAGAGGTATGGTGTGGTTTTCTTCATGTCTGACGATGCGAGCAGTCCATATTGAATTAGCTTCTTGTTCCATGGACACAGACAGTTGTATCAATGCGATAAAAAAGATTCATTGCACGACGCGGCACACCAGAACTTATCAGGTCAGACAACGGGACAAACTTAACGAGCAGTGAACGTGAGCTGAGAGAGGGAAATCAACTTGAACCAGTCCAGGCTGCATTCTACGCTTCTACAAAAGGTATCGACTGGCTGTTCAACCCTACTGCAGCTTCTCACCATGGCGGCAGTTGGGAACGGATGATCCGATCTATTAGAAAAGTGCCTGCTCAACGCTTTGATGAAAGAACAAGCAATCAGATTAGATGATGAAGGACTAAGCACCTTCTATGAGGTTGAAATGATCCTGAATGAAAGGCCCCTCACTTATGTGCCATGTCAACCTCGCATGACCTCAGTCCCCTGACGCCCAATCATCTGCTGCTGTTGCAAACCGGACAGAGAATGCCACCTGGGGTATTTTTTTGCCAGGACGATGTGTATTCTCGAAGACGCTGGAGACAAGTCCAGTATCTGGCTGATGATGTGTTTGGCGAAGATGGCTGAAAGAATACCTACCTCTCCAACAAGAACAATCAAATGGACAGTTAAGAGGCACAATGTACAAGTGTTGTGCTACTCGCGGACAATTCACCCTGTAATTCCTGGTTGCTTGGTAGAATAATGGAGGTAATGACTGATAAGAAAGGTTTTGTAATGTGTCGCACGTGTAAAAACTGCCACTACTGAGCTTGTCCGTCCAATCGACAAACTGTGCATCCTTGTGCAGAGCTCTAATAGAACACTGAAGGAAGAAAAAGATGATTGCAAGAAATGAAAGGACATTTGTAAATAATTGCAGTAAAACTATGAATGACTGTCAAGGTATATCTTAAGTGCAGAAAGACTGAAATCGACGGACAAGAAAACTTGTCGAAGTGCACTATCATGAACTTTTGATGACTTCATTTGATTGAAATGATTAAGACTGGTTCATTATTCTCAGTAAATATGTAGGGGTATTCATGTGCAAGGTGTTTTGTAAGCATAAGTATTTCGACCATTGTGTTGTTACATTTGTAATTGCTTCCATTATGTATTATGCAATTAGGAGGCCAGTATGTTATGGTCAAAACACTTATTTTCCTAAAACTTTATTTTTTAAATAATTTTCTGTTAAATTTTCTAGTTTTTTATTTAACCAAGTATAATTTTGCTCTTATTTCGTTTAACACCATTGCCACTTTTAATAACCCTCAAAAAAGAGAGGTAACTGTCTCAGGGCATGCCACTTGAGGCCATGTGCTTTGCACAGTAAACAACCACCACG
This sequence comes from Haliotis rubra, assembly GCF_003918875.1. Classification (NCBI taxonomy): domain Eukaryota; kingdom Metazoa; phylum Mollusca; class Gastropoda; order Lepetellida; family Haliotidae; genus Haliotis; species Haliotis rubra. The sequence continues at coordinate 9,560 of NW_025766788.1, read as the reverse complement.
AGAATGTCCAAAGTAGTGGTAAGCATAATTATTGTATTTTCATGTTTCATGAATTGTAATTTGTTAAAGTAACTTTAATCTATCTTTCATGTAAGTCATGGTAATTATTGTGTAGGAATTTTGCTTTATTTGGTAATTTTGTGGCAAGTTGTAAGTTGGTCAAAATTATATGAATACATGTTTTCATGGCATAAGGTTAACATTTTCAGTGCTTTGAAGAAGTTTTCATGCTCTCAGTGCTTTATTGTATTTCAAACGTGCTTAGAGCATATAACAATATTTTGTGATTTTGTCTTTGAATGACTTTGGGAAGTGGCAGTACAGCCATTTGCTCATGTAGCAAGTTAAATTCTGTTTATGGCTTATTACTTCCTAAAACTTATTTAGTTCTTATACTGATTTCAGTTAATCTACTGTAAAAGGCAACATGCAGGAATTGAATATGAATATTAGAATTAGAACTGGAAACGGATGGACATGTTGAACAGATTGACATTGAATAAAGTAATGCATACAATACACAAGCATCATGTTGTTCGCAACATACCCATTTCTTTAAAAAAAAACAACAAAATTATTTTATGTGGCCTAACCAATGCAAGGTATCTCCACAAATATTAAAAAATAAAAATGAAATCCGCCCGACCTACCCAGTGTTTTACAAAAAAGTGATGAGAAACAAGAAATTTATTTTATGTGGCCTAACCAATGCAAACTATCTCCACGCACACACGCAATCCCGCACGCCACACTCAGTTATTCAGCAGAAATGTGCGTTTCCCTTGCGTTTTGGCCTTAATTTATTCTTCCCACACAAATCACTTCCGATGTATGCAGACATGAGAGAAATCATATTAGGTATTCATTTTGAATGAGCATCAGCAAAACCGTCATATATTTCCAATGTTTCTACTGGCATCAACTGACAGCAAAAGAGAAAGTCGATTATATGATCATGTACATATTTTGCAATGTAAAGTGTCCGGGTAGACACAACCAGAGTTAAAAGTTTCTGTTGCAGGACACAGTTCTCTTGCGGCATCTGTTTCCGATATAATTAACACGTCACAATTTAATTCTGAAAACCCCAGATTCAATAAACTCTCCGCACTTTGGCATCGTTCTGACAAAGCATTTAACAAAATTCAACATGCAGTTGTCATGAATATATGATAAAGATGAACCAATGAATTTATTTTTTTGAAAACTCAAAATTCAAACTCGCTTGCCCATGGGCGAAGGTATCATGTGTTTAAGTATCATGACAAATAAATTAAATTATTTTGACATAATTCGACTAATTTAGAGTTAATTTCTTTTTGCAAATAAACAAAGATATTTGAATCCAAGATTTCCGTGATAACCAAGGGGATATCCACTAAGCTATCTACTGTGTCTACGGTTAAACAAGGGACGACCAATTTATGAATCGTGATATTCCATATTTGATTGGCTGATTCATTCAGTTTGTTGTTCTGCACTTTTAATGTATGTGTGATTCTAGTCATCAAAGTCTTGGTCAGGTTGGGTCACACGTACGCAAAAATCAGTTCTCTGAAAAAGCTTGTGTCGGAACTTGCAAAGCCATTACTGTAATTGGGTATCGTCTTCTACTAAGTGTATAACGATTAGAATGAATCTTCGTTTCACTGGAACAGTAATCATTGTTTGATAACCGAAAATTGTTTTACGCATTAACATGTTATTGATGGCATGAGATATAATTACATATTTGTCTTTGTTTGAATGCAGCCTGTCAATATTTGTAAAATCTATGTGTGCACTATATACGCCTCAGGGGTATGCATTATTAATATGCATGCATGAACAGCGTAATAAGCCATAAGCTTCTTTCGATCTTACTTTCAAATGCACGGCTCTCTATTATTATAAATTAATTAATATATGTGGCACTGTTTGACATCATAACACGACAAGGTTCACTCGGATTAGGTCAAGCTTTCACAATTAACGTTGTAACGGTGCATCCATCACTGAACTGAACTTTGTATACACTCTGGCCGTGTTCGGCGGCATTACAGATTCATGTTTACATCATTATGTACAACTTATATGTGTTACACACATGTATGATACACAAAATAGTAATATATTCATATCAGTGAGTATTAACTCATAAACTATAAGTATACATGCATTTAACCAGTGAAATGTTACGCTCATACGTTTTCTTTTCCATTTTTGCGGTGCTTAAAATGAGACATTCTTATTTTGGGTAAAATATTGCTAATTTGCTAATTGTTCCTTGTTTATTGCAGAAAAAGGGTGGTTCACTTTGTGCATATTCAGGTCTTTACAGTAATATTTGTTGATATATTTTGCATGCCAGCATCCAGGGATCTTCTCGATTGCTTGTTGTTGATTTTGCAGCTCCATACTAGTACATAGTAATATTTGTATAGCGCCAATATCCAGCTCAGCTGCTCAAAGGCGCTTTGTTTTCCCTCGATCATTGGATGTCCATCTCAACGGCACATCGTATTATCAATCTCAACTCCCCGGGGAACATACAACTCTAGCAGCCATTTACGCGCACCAAGTTAATGTGGCTTTCCCATCCTTACGAGTATGGTTTTCCGCTGCTTTTAGCAATATTCCAGCAAGATCACAGCGGGGGACATCGGAAATGGGCTTCACACATGTGGGGAATAGAACCCGGGTGTTCGGCGTGATGAGCGAACGCTTTAACCACTAGGCTACACCATCGCCCCTGTTTCCAGTAGCGGGAAGAGGTGAGTAAGTTACTAATATTTAGACTAGGAGTTAAGTGTAATCTGGAATCTACAACAACAGCATAGTCTATGTTAGATTGTTATAGAATTTTTGAAATGTTTTAAAAAGCGTTGTGTTAAATGAATCATGCATCTATCCCATGTTGTGTAACGTTGTGTAAGAAATGTAATATAAACTAGAAAGGTTCATCTATCAGTAGTTAAGAATAACTGTAAAGTTTCCTTTGATCAATATGTAACATCTGATCCACAACCCCAAGTTTCTGAAGCATTACATAGCCACGGTTACATACCCCCATATTTTCTCCTGGAGCACCCGTGATACTGCCTAAACCAAGTCTTCAGCAACCTATGCTTGTCGTAAGAGGCGACTAACGTGATCGGGTGGTGAGGTGGAAGCCATTTGGTGTATCTTGGCTTTATCACCTGAGCTATGCTTACACTCCATCTGTTCTGCAGTTACGTTGCACTTCCTTAATTACCTGTTGCTAATGTTAATCTGCTGCTTGTCACAAGATGCTATGTAGATGCACTTGTAATTAGTTGGTTGCAGTCTCTTGATTTTAATAATGGATGTGAGAAATGATCTCGAAACTTCGATCTCTGCAATCAACAAGACGTTGTTGTCCATGAAATTGTATGCTTCATACATTTATGTTTTAAATCATGGTTGAGACATTCTACACATTGATGACCAAATCTGTATTTATAACTCTATCATTGATTAAATAAATAGATAATAGATTCCTGTGTTCTCTGTCGTCTCGCCACAGCGACGTTCAATGGGGCGGATATATTCGCCGAAGCGGCATGAGTTTGAAGATATGATTGCTATTAATGATCAACGTCTGTACGATAGTATTGGTTTTACAAAGCACATTCGTTGACATGTATTCACTGATCGTAGTAATTATAGCATTAAGAAATACAGTTCGCTCTACCACCATGTATAGTGTAATAAAACACTTTTGCCCTGAACTATTATAGTTAAAGCACGAGGACGCTTGCGTCCGAGTGCTTTAACGTCATAATAGTTCAGGGCGAAAGTGTGTTTTATTACACTATACATGGTGGTAGAGCGAACTGTATTTCTTTTCTAAGATGCCAAATTTAATACTTTCTAAGGATAATTACGATTAATTTAAGGCAGAAAACAAACGACGGTGTCGGTGACCTAAATTAAGAATCCTCGCACAGGGCTAACTGGCGCGCTGTTCTATTGATGTGTCTGCCCCCCTACGTTAAGACGAACGTTACCAGAAAAACAAATGATAAACAGTTTGATGACGGTTTACGTTCGGATTAAATATCTTCTCTAAATTATTTTAATTACATCTGTGATTAACGTAAACCATGTGAACGTCGCATTTCTACTACCAACGTATGTTTAGATCAGTACATCCAGACGAAGCTGAGTAGTCAAGCGACATTCCACGATTGCATTGTGGGAATGTAAACATTGCAAACGTTACCGTGTCGCTGAAAACTTGTGAGTCGAATTGAGACATTTTAAACGTCAGAAAACATAAACGTAATGTTTCCACCAGTGATGTTAGGTGAGTGAAGCAACTGCAAACCAAGAAACGGGATGCAACGCAGTAGTTTACTGTAGGAGGCTGTACGAGGCGATGACAACTGACATGCATCGTGACGTTGCTTACATTGTGACGTAATGTAAAATGGTTCGATTACGAGGGGGCACACTAGAATGGCGCAGTGACGGGATAACGTCATTCAATTGTTACGTCATCAAAACACTATACCTTTATTGTCTGATAATGTATTTTTTTCGATTGATTGTTCTAACCGCTAGGCATCTTAGAATTAGCAATAATTTTCAAACCCATTGATTGTTAATGTCTCCTAAAAACAAACATGCACAACATCGACTTAAGGATTACAGATGTATCGAATTTACTTTCTTCTCATCCTGCATGTTTTACAAGCGACATTTCTGGTATCCCCGCCGTGCTATTGCTGGAATATTGCTAAACGTGGCGTAAAACTAAACCCACTCATTACAAGCGACATTTTACATGTATATATCAAGACCAAAGACACATGTTCAGGTGACCAACGCAGTACCCACGTACGGTGAGGCAGTACCAAGTGAGGCAGTTGTTGCATTAAAATAGTGACCTGGGCCCTGTTGTTCAAAACGCCGTTATTTTAACGTACTGTTAAACACTAACGACCCGTTAAATAGCTAATGAAACGTTAGCTTACAGTAAGTTAAAATTTGGTTGCTGAAAGGTCTTTTTAACAGACCGTTAGCTTATGAGTGAGTGAGTGAGTGAGTTAATATTTATCGTCACATCGGCAATATTTCAGCCATATCGTGATGAGAACATTTTATAATTATATTAAAGATGAATAAAGTTAGAAATTAAAAACCTGTTGACGAAGAACAGTAAAACTACTAGTGTATCACAGATAACCATTTACAACTAGTAATTAAATCTAAAATATTGGAACTATAAATGACAATACAATATAGAAACAGGCTGTAGATTGCTAACGACTGAAGGTAGATCACCATACTAGGGACACCGTTAGCGTATGGTACTGATTAGAGGTTAACATCCTGTTAAGGAGTTAACTTTACCCGGATTTCCTTGCACACTATCCCATGGTTCCCTGTCAAAATGGCCTCGCTACCACAAGGCCCTGAGATGATCACCCCAATAACCCTTGAATCTAAGAAAAGAAAAAGAGGAAAAACCACTGCAGAAGAAGAGAATGTGATTCAGACCATGTTTCTTGAAAATGCTGACATTCTTAGACAGAAATTCTGAAATATGTATATTTATGTAATTCCATTTCATTAAACTTTCTGAATTCATTAGGTTTTCTTTTGTGGTGTAATGTTCACGAATGAACTGGACAATGAACGCCATGTTGTCACCATGGAGCTAGATCTAGAACTAATGCTAATGGTAACGTTGGCGGTGTGTGGTCCTATGCATAGAGCTCAGGTCACAATCAGTTGAAGTTAAGCAACGGTGGTCGCGGACAGTCCTCGGATGGGTGACCGTGTTTGGCAGCTTGACTCCAGTTTCAAGGACTTCAGTCCTGCCCCCACAACGAAACACATGTGACGCATGTGGTCTCACCTTAGGCAAGTGAGTTTGTTCAAAATTGCCTCTGTCCACCCAGCAGAAAATTGGGTACCTGGTATGATACGATGGTAGTCTGAATTTGAACCTTGAGGCGCCTGACAGGCGACCGGTTGTATTCTCCACAGGGAGCAGTGTTCTGTACTCGTTGACCAGGGTGATATGTCAGCGCTTTGAGCATGCAATGTGCATGGATAAACGCGCAATACAAAATGGACTATTATTATTATTATTATTAGTGAGCTAATGTACTCCCTGCCCTTACGTTAATTTGACATGGTCTTAACGGGCTGTTAAAGGTTAACGGAACTTTGAGCAACAGGCTGTCGCTGTCTTAACGTTAACGATCCGTTAATGACTAGTTAACGTTTCGTTACAATTTAACGGGCTTTTGAACAACCGGGCCCTGGTGTAATAGTGTCAAATGTATGGATAACACCTTCTTATCTGTGCTGGCACGAGAATGCAGAAACCGACCATAAACCTTTTGACGCCTTGAATCTTATGATCCCAGGGCCCCGTTTCACAAAGCTCTCGTAGCGCTACGACTATCGTAAGTCAATGTTACAGGTACATGAGGTACGAATGCTACAAGAAAAGTTACGAGATCTTAAGCTGAAGAGGGCTTTGTGAAACGGGGCTCAGATCAATCAAACATCTGGTTTCCATCATGTAATCCAGTTGACTGCGCCACAGTTCGTTGAGCCATGGTTATATCTACACTATAACAAAACAGCACCCATCACTAAAGGCTTCTACGTGAAGTATGTCCGCCGGGAGCATAGTCTATTGACGAATTAGATTCTATCATGAGCATGTGTTGAATCCCTATCAACTAGTGATAACACCGGGTGTTCGAGAAAAGATGAGCATATCCTCTTCCACTATTGACATCCGTCATCATCAAATGCTCTTTTTCCATAAAACAATTTGAAAGCTTCACTTCGGATTTGATTGTGTTAACTTTGGTCGTACAACTTCTGAGTATGAATCGCATGACGCTCTTTGCTATCTTCGTAGAATGCTCAATTGTGCCCGAAGGGTTGTGAAACGTAGACTCCTAAAGCCGTTGTTGTTGATATATTGCTCGACATGAAGAGCAAGTTTACTATTAGAAAGTTGAAATCATACTTCTTTCCATACACTTGTCTAGAACATGTTGTCACTTATGCATAAATCTAAAAATGAGACAGATTAGGCGATTTCACTGGATGCGTTTATAACGAAAGGTATTTCTCGAAGGTAAATCAGTGAGGGAATGGACATCGTTGAATGATACCAGATCCCCAATATACCTGAAACTCAAGTTACACGTCTTGGTGGAATTCTCCTAGGTTTGATATTTTCAATTGCAGAAGAAATTCCAACTCATATGTATGTAATCACAACACATCAGCAACAAGAAGAGCACGGTTGGTACTAAGTGGGAGATGCTTTCTCATTGTCAGCAATTTTATCATGTTCCAGCTCAGAGCTAAATGTGTATCTTACTTTAATTTGGGTGGTGCCGGAGAAATGTGTGGCAGAAACAAAACAAGTTGGCTGGCAGGTGATACAGTTTCAATATTAGCAATGAATGTATCATTGTTAGGATGGTCTGTTCAGTCAAGCATCTCAAGACACAACGCCCTCGCATTTTGAGGACAACAAACACTGACCTGTTCCTTCACCACTCATCAAACCATATTCACAAGGCAAAGAGAATACTAGCCACTCTTGCCCGACGTGCCCAAAACATCTGCTCCACACCTGAACAACTGGAAGCCGAACTCCAACACCTGTGTTATGTATGCCCTCAAGACCTACACCAGTTTTGCATCAGTCTTGTAGACCGCCATTAACACCACCCTCAACTCGAAGGAGAAACCCACAAGCAAACAGTTCGAGTCATCAGCCTGCCCACAACCAGGCATCAAATCAGCCAACTACTCAAACACCAACATCAATTTCTAGAGCACCCTACAGAACATTCTCCAAGCCAATGGCAGACCAATCCCAGAACTGAAGAAAACCCTACAGGAGTACAGGTTACCCCTATAGACACGCTCTATATAAGAGTTGAAGTGTGATGCCATTATGAGGTTTACGACGACTACGCGGAATATTAGGGGACTTTCTTTCATTCAGGAATTGTATAAGCATAAATGTGACATGTAAGTAATCAGAAACATTCTGACATTCTACTTGTTATATCCATGTATGGTTTCATTGTAATAGTCAGAAATAGGAATAAGATCCGTTAACCTTTGTGCGCGATGTTGCGTCAGTAATGGTGTCACGCTAAAAGGAAACTATGATAAATTGTCTTGAATGTGCCAATGAAATACATCTGTTTTAATTTCCCAATTCTTGCTTCGATACTCTTTGAAACCCATGAATATTTAATAACTAATGAGCAAGAAGCACGGATTATTCACATGGGAAAATTTGTAATCTGTTTTGTTTACTTTTCACACAAGTGTTGTTTTCGATTTTGATTTGTGAGTTCGATTTCACACCTGATGTATTTCACCGAGACGCTTGGTATTGGTGACAAAGACCATTCGTTATTTTATTGTAAAATGTATGAGGAATGGACGAACTCGTGTAACTGGAACTAAGTTTGAATAATACGTGATGTAATAGATAACCGACATTAGTGTAACATGGGTTTATAAACACTCGAAAGAAACTTCGCCTCAGCGTTTGTGTTTTATAAAGAATACACAAGATGACTATGCTTTTTGAAATTCAGATCTCCGAGTGAATGTTCGATATTTAGATTAAAAAACATACACTAAATAATGCCGTTAATGGTCATTATGTAATATGGCAAAAATGACAAGATTTACGATGCATATATATTTCAGTAATTGTTACCCTCCTCACACTAAGTGGGCGACTTTGCTCACCACGTAACGACTCGCAAGATATCCGTCGACTGACCTGTGGCGAGAGCGCTACCAAACTGAGATAACACGTGATAGAAAACCAAATATTTAGGTCAAACATATCCAAACATAACACAATGCCTTGTAACACTTACCAAGCCAACCGGTTTCTGTGTTAACTGGCTGGAACTGTTCTCTTGGCTGCCACCGATTCAGCTACATTAGGAAATACCTATGAGACGATTGTACCAGCTGGGGTAGCAAAGGTAGGAATCTTTTAGTTTACTAAAACAAGATGTGTCGATGACCACTTCTAATTAATCGCTCACGAGGGAGGGTGGGTGGAGCATGGGGCCATTGTTTTTTTTATTCAAGGGAAGTTTGCTAAGTTTATTAATGTGAGCTATTGCAATTCTGTGACATTATTTTACCTCTATTTTATAGCATTGTTATGACAAACAACAATTAGAGACGTTGACGCTCAAACCGTGCCAACACCTCCTTGATAGCGTAGTGAAGTGGGCTAACCTGATGTACAACTAGTAGGAGCTTGGGCAGTACAAACACAGGCAACCGATGAGTGCGGATAAGCTTCAAGAAAAACACATTAACGCCGTCATGTAATGCCCTTCAATGTATTTCAAAAATCCATTTCGTGTCTCACTTCTGCCTGGTGGTTCAGTTGTTGGCGATCTATAGCCAGTTTTTTATATTGTATTGTCCAAATAGTGCTATTAGTTTTAATTTCCCCACACTAGTTTTAGTTTTAGTAATTGTGATATTCTAGTTGTTTTACTGTCCTTCGTCGACAGGTTTTTATA
>NW_025766787.1:0-19239 GCF_003918875.1 Haliotis rubra | reverse complement strand
CCCGCCACGGTGACCCGCTTTTGAACAAACGCAACGAATCCCGGTTTTGGCCATCCGAAATCCAATACGAATATTTTAAAACCTGGCCGGTAGAGGAACGCGAATAAGAACCTTTCGCAGCCCGGAAGATTGAAATCTTCGCTTTTTGAAGTTTGAAAAGATGAATTGGTATAGAACGTGAACGCGAAGCACCAGCAACGTGAAATTTCGCATTTAGTCGAGGTCGCCATGTTTGGGGGTGTTAAGTTTGAATAATTGAATGTTTTAAATAATAAAGGTTGGCGCTGAAGCGGAAAGGTCGACATCAATTCGAATCCAATATGATACCGGGAGTTCGTTTAAAAGTTCAAAAGCCGAACACGGAAGTTTATCCCACGATGTGAAAACCTTCGATGTTTCGAAGCAAAAGTTACGAGGTTAAAATTTTGTATGCCGTAACAGGGATCCGGTTCCGGTTCCGTAAAGTTCTGGCGATGAAAGGTATAGCGTTAAAGTCCCTTTTGGTTGCGCCGTTCAAAGAGATATAGTTTACTTTGTGCATTAAATTGTTTCATCGGTGTCAACGCAGGAAGCGTTATAGCGGTTTAGGAAGTTTCTTTAACAATATGAATCCGGGTTAAACCAGGCCAGCCAGTTATAAGTCGTCGAAGTTTCTATGGCGTAACCCAGGGTATCGGCATGGATCTGGAAAGCCTTTGTGATGCCTTTGTCGTGGAACGATCCCATTGTCCGTCATCCCCACGGTGGTTTCGAACCCGTCATGCTGCGCTATTATCCCCTTTGCTCCGGCAGTAAACCTTCAACCGTTAATCTGGTGTTTACCAGTTTGAAGAAGATGAAAAGTCACAGAAAACGTCCCGTATGTTCAATCTTATTTTAACGATCCCCGGTGTTGGAGAATGTGATGTTAGCATTGCTGCTGTTGTGACCTTGAACTACAAAACATGTCAACTGGAAATGTAACAGAAAGAGTGAAATAAGCATATTATGTTTTCAGACAGCCAAAACATTTGTGTGATATTTCCAGGAAAGAGTTGAGCACACTGTACAGACAGACACCAACAGATCAGCAGACGCTAACCAACAACTCCAGCATCCACGCGAAAGGTCCTCCAGTGATGACGCCCCATGACTTCTTCCTGGACTACCACAGACAGAGGATGATTGCCAGTGGTGACGTGACAGAGGAGGACTGTGCTGATGTGGCTGCAGACGGCGTTGATGATGTCGAGAAGGAGGAGCCAAAACAGGATCTCCCAAAACATGTTAGTGCTGTGAAGGAGGTGAGTGAACTTGTCTGGGAGATGGTTCTGGGTTGTGTCTGTTCCGACCCCTCCACAAGCATGCTCTGGGTGAGCCCCATGGTTTCCCCAGTCTTTTCTTAGATCCCAGAGATGTTCAATGGGGTTCATGTCTGGAGAACGTGCTGGCCAAGGCAATATGTTGACGTACACGTTGTGCAGGTATTCTTCAACAGTTCTAGAAGTGTGAGGCCTTGTATTGCCATGCTGCAAAATGACTTCTCTTGGTTGTCGAATAAAGGGCCCCACAAAAGGTCTCAACAACAGATTTCCTCAGATGATAATCAGTAGGGGAAACGGTATGCGCCCTACCATGGTATAGTAATGCGTATTATGCGTTACAAGGCCTTTGGTTCGGTCCGTTTTGGTTCGGTATATAAGATATGATCATACACTCCTACCATGGTATAGTACGTATTGTGGTACAAGGCCTTGGTTCGGTCTGTTTCGGCTCAGTATATGAGATATGATCATACGCTCCTACCATGGTATAGTACGTATTGCGTTACAAGGCCTTGGTTCGGTCCGTTTCGGTTCTGTATATGAGATATGATCATACGCTCCTACCATGGTATAGTAATGCGTTATATGCTACAAGGCCTTCGTTCGGTCCGTTCGGTTCGGTATATGAGATATGATCATATCACCCTTCCATGGTATAGTACATATTATGCTACAGGCCTTCTTCGGTTCGGTCCCGTTTCAGTTCAGTATATGAGATATAGAGAATACTACCACGAGGTTCATTACATACGAATTCTCACGAAAAGTGTCCTTCCTATGGTATCTGACCGAGCCGTAAAGCCGAGGTTAGATAACATAGGAAGGTCACGAAGTTTCATGATAATTCGTGATGTAATGAGACCGAAGTGTGGCATTTTATTTATTACCCACGCCTTACATGCATTAAATTGACAAAATAGCCGATTTTGGTTATTTTTGGTTTCAAACCCGAAAACCGGTTTCATAAAGAGGTTGCGGAAGAGTTTTGTACTGTAGTACAATATTTGCATGACGCCACACTGTAATGACGCCACTGCCTTGGTAACAGACGCCAGGATGCATGTCAGTTGCCATCGCCTCGCATACAGCCTCCTACAGTAAACTACTCCGTAGTACTTCGTTTTATCCCACCGGCATATAATGCGGTGGGATATAGTCATCGCCTCGTCCGTCTGTCCGTCCGTCCGTCCGTCCGTCCGTCCGTCCGTCCTCTCCGTCCGTCCGTCCGTCCGTCCGTCCGTCCGTAATCATTTTGTTTCCGGACCATAACTCAAAGACCGTTTGATATTTTTTAACCAAAATTGGTAGATATGTCAAACATAACCTAAGGTGGTGCCTTTTGCTATTTACAGATAATTGTCATTTTTATTTTTCTCGGTTTCCATGGAAACGTTTTGGACTTAGTCTTAAAGAAGGGTGGGCTTCGTTTTCCGAGCATAACTCAAGAACCATTCAATATTTTTCAACAAAACTTGGTAGATATATCAAACAGATCCTAAAGTGGTGCCTTTTGCTATTTACAGATTTTTGGCATTTTATTTTTCCCGGTTTCCATGGAAACAATTCGACTTAGTCCCAAAACTGAGGGTGGGCTTCGTTTCCGAGCATAACTCAAGAACCGTTCAATATTTTTCAACAAAACTTGGTGGATATATCAAACAGATCCTAAAGTGGTGCCTTTTGCTATTTGCAGATTTTGGCAGTTTTATTTTTCCCGGTTTCCATGGAAACGATTCAGACTTAGTCCCAAAAGTGAGCGGTGGGCTTCTGCTTTCCGAGCACAACTCGAAAAACTTCTCAATGTCTTTCAGCAAAACTTGGCAGATATGTGAGGCAGATCCCAAAGTGGTGCCTTTGCTATTTTACAGATTTTTAGCATTTTACTTTTCCTGGTTTCCATGGAAACGATTCGGACTTAATCCCAAAAGTGAGGGGTGGGCTTCGTTTCCGGAGCATAACTCAAGAACCGTTCAATATTTTTCAACAAAACTTGGTAGATGTATGAAACAGATCCTTAAGTGGTGCCTTTTGCTATTTGCAGATTTTTGGTATTTTTATTTTTCCTGGTTTCCATGGAAACGATTCGGACTTAATCCCAAAAGTGAGGGGTGGGCTTCGTTTCCGGAGCATAACTCAAGAACCGTTCAATATTTTTCAACAAAACTTGGTAGATGTATGAAACAGAACCTTAAGTGGTGCCTTTTGCTATTTGCCGATTTTTGGCATTTTTATTTTTCTTGGTTTCCATGGAAACATTTTGGACTTAGTCTCAAAAAGTAAGGATTGCTTTCGTTTCCGGAGCACAACTCAAAAACCGTATAATATTTTTCAACAAAACTTGGTAGATATATCAAACAGATCCTAAAGTTGTGCCTTTTGCTATTTGCAGATTTTTGGCATTTTTATTTTTCCCGGTTTCCATGGAAACGATTCGGACTTAATCCCAAAAGTGAGGGGTGGGCTTCGCTTTCGAGCACAACTCAAAACCTCTCTATATCTTTCAGCAAAACTTTGGCAGATATGTGAGGCAGATCTTGAAGTGGTGCCTTTGCTATTTGCAGATATTTTTGTGATTTATTATTTTCTCGGGTTTCCATGGAAATGATTCGGACTTAGTCTCAAAAGGAAGGGATGGGTTTACGCTTCCGAACACAACTGGAAAACTTCTTAATATCTTTCAGCAAAACTTGGCAGATATGTGAGGCAGATGCCAAAGTGGTGCCTTTTGCTATTTGCAGATATTTGTGATTTATTATTTTCTCAGTTTCCATGAAAACAATTTGGACTTAGTCTCAAAAGGGAGGGGTAGGTTTTGTTTCCGGAGCACAAGCGAAAACTTCTTAATATCTTTCAGCAAAACTTGGCAGATATGTGAGGCAGATCCCAAAGTGGTGCCTTTTGCTATTTGCAGATTTTTGTCATGTATTTTTTTCATGATTTCCATGGAAACGATTTGCACTTAGTCTAAAATCAAGCTGGACTTTAAGTAACTGTCAGATGATTTGTTCTTTCAAAGATATGGGGGCCGGGGGGATATGTCATCTTCTGATGACTCTTGTTTTAGTTTGCAGTTGCTTCATTGGCTAACATCACTGGTGGAAACATTGTGTTTATGTTTTTAGACAGATATAATGTCTCAGTTCGACTCACAATTAAACAGCGACACGGCAGCGTTAAGCAATGTTTACATTCCCACAATGCATTTAAGTTATAGAATGAATGAATTCACGTTTTATGAATGAATGAAAAAATAGTTACGTCAGAATGTGACCTAATTGAGAGGTCATCGGTTATCCAATCAAATCGTTAGAATCTCAGGTCAAGTCGTTACGACACATTGACAGTCAACGCGATCGACACTTTGTGTGACGTCACGAGATTAATATGCAACTACCCATACGTTGACCACGTGGGTAATAAATGATCATACGCTCCTTCCATGGTATAGAATGCATTATTGCGTTACAAGGCCTTCGGTTCGGTCCGTTTCAGTTCGGTATATGAGATATGATCATACGCCCTACCATGGTATAGTGCGATATTGCGTTACAAAGGCGCGGTTCGGTCCGCGGTTCGGTATATGAGATATGATCATACGCTCCTACCATGGTATAGATGCATTATGCGTTACAAGGCCTTCGGTTTGGTCGGTTCGGTTCAGTATATGAGATATGATCATACGCTCTCACCATGGTATAGTAATGTATTGCGCGTTACAAGGCCTTCAGTTTGGTCCGTTTCGGTTCAGTATATGAGATATGATCATACGGCTCCTACCATGGTATAATAATGCATTATTATGCGTTACAAGGCCTTCGTTTTCGGGTCCGGTTAAACTCGGTATATGAGATGTGATCATGCACGCTCTCACCATGGTATAGTAATGTAATCGCGTTACAAGGCCTTCAGTTCGGTCCGTTTCGGCTCTGTATATGAGATATGATCATAATGCACAAAATATGACAATAAGAGCCAAACCTTAATAACATGGAAATAATAATCATAATTTTTTTGCTATTTTGAATGAACAAAACTGTCATTTCATGACTAGATAGAAGAACTAAAGTATCACTGGAACCTAGAAGCTAACAGATGTGTAGCAAAATAGCAAGTAGCCAAGTATGATTAAAAGTCACTAACATCAGCATTTACTGCAGTGAAATCACCACTATGTCCCAGAAATGTTCATATTTTAAAAAGCGCAGATATAACTTTCATAAACACAAACGCCTTCTTCTTTGGCTTCATTCACTTTATTCCACGTGACTTAGTAATTGCTGTACATGTGACTTGCTTTTGCCTCTCAATGACACCATTCATTTGTCATGCTTACTTAGACTGATTGACTGAAACATAAATAAAACAACTTGCTGGTAAAGGTCACTTGGCGTTGCAAGAGTGAAGCACGAAAAACCATGTGGTCGAGAGAAATTACAATTTTTACTACTAAATGAAATATTACCACCTTTAAACTTATGTGAATGAATAAGAGATAGAATGTGCATCGAACCATGACGGAAACAGGTGCTGGTTAATTAATAAAGTTAATATTTACCGAAGTTTTAGGCACACGCATGGCCTGACTTGCATTCACACGGAAAAGCGTGCTTGGATTAGGAGTGACCTCCCTTGCCCTACAGATTTTCTACACAATATACCCAGTGAGGCTTAACGTAAAAATCACTGAAAACACGCGATTTGACGCTACACACCTAATTCTAATTCACGATAAACAATAGCAATTACCATGCTTACTTTAATCGTCAAATAATACTGTAACTTAAATGTCCTTTGGAAATCGAATGAATAATATTTCGTTGAAAGATTTTCAACAAATATGTCAATATCATATACACTTGTTTCACAGTTACAATAACTGTCTTTAACGCCAGTCACTGGACGTATCATAAATCACCAACATTATGGCAACTTATATCACTGTAGCAGTCGCCAACTTCATTTCAACTTCACGGTCATAAATAACCAACATTATGGCAACTTATATCACTGTAGCAGTCACCAACTTCATTTCAACTTCACGGTCTTGAACATCACTGTCACAATCACACTCCACTGTCACAGTCACTGCCCAGCACACAACAGGATAAACCTTGGTCACTGGGCGTACCAGTTCCGTTTGCGTAGCAGTTTTTATTCGAACAGTCCTTACATAACCGTTTCTTATCTGTGATTACAGATAACACCCGCCCATAGACCATGCATTCCTTGGGGACGGGTCCATCAACAAAAGACAATATCACCCACCGCCAAGTTATCCTTCTTGTGATACCATTTCTGTCTTGTCTGGAGTAGGGGCAAAGTATTCATTTCTCCATCTTCTCCAAAACTGTCTGCAAGGTGTTGTATATGCCGCCATCTTCGCCTTGTACTGGTCATCTCTGTCTAATTCACCTGGCGGCATGTTGACACCAGATCGTAGTAACAGGAGATGGTTAGGAGTCAAGGGAGACAAATCCAGTAATGTCATGTACCTCTGTAAGCGGTCTGCTGTTCACAATTGTCTCTACTTCACACATTAAAGGTGTTCAAACCTTCGCCATCAAGCTTTACAGCTTGGTCTTTCAGAATTGAATACATGATTTTCCTCGACAGTTCTTATCATAAGCTTCCTCCATATTCACTGATGTGACGTGGCGCAGGAGTGTTGAAACGCCAGATTATCCCCTTTGTAGGAATACTGAGTGCAACTTGTCTTTACTCAAGGCCTTCAGACTTTCTCTTAGTTCATTTGCACATCCCACTAGGTTGGTCCCATTGTCACTGAGTATTGACTTGGGCTGTCCGCGTCGAGCAATGAAGCGCCGCAGCGCTGATGCAGCTGTCCGTATCTAAGGAACTCTTGCGCGACTTCTAGGTGGATGGCCCTCATAGCAAGACAAGTGAAAATAACGCCATATCGGCTTCGCGGAGATCTGCCTTTCAGCTTTACATAAAGCGGACCAAAATAATCCATTCCAACGTGAAGTGAAAGGGGTAAATCAGACTGCAATCGCTTCTTTCTGATAGAGTTAGCCATCTTTTGGTTGCACATTACTGCCTTGTACTTTTCGACATGTGACACACTTCGAGATCACACTCTTGCATAACTGACCTGCTCCGAGAATCCAGTATCTTTGTCTTAAGTGAGAAAGTATGGCATTCTTCCCCATATGTCCAACAACAACCTTGTGTGATTCCTGTATTATCAACGGGACAGAGGTGAAGTTTTGGGCAGGATGACTTGATGCTTACTTTCAAAGGGTATGTTGGCTCTTTCTAACCGAGTCCCACCAACTCGAATGACTCCATTCTTCATCACTGGATCCAGCTTGCAAAGAGTAGCGGACTTCTTTAGGAATAGTTCTGTTTTCAGTCCTTCACATGAAAAGTTCAAATCTTTGAACTCATTTTTGAAATGCTCTTGTTGTACTAACTGGATCAACTTCATTTCTGCCTTTTCAAGACATTCAACAGTTAGTTTTAGGTGCAGTAGCTGTTACAGTTTCTGATTGACATGCATGTTCCTTCTTCTTACTTCTCAGTGCCTGGAAGGTGAGCATGATCCAGGCAACGCCCGCTTCAGTCGACTCCAGTTTGAGTAGTGAGTAATTAACTTCTCTATCACAGGCGGAACTTCACCCACAATGGCAGAAACTTACACACTTCAATGTCTGGGTCAACATCTAAGCTGGAATGTATAAAATTTGGTACTTGTGTGGCCAACAACTTCATCTTCCCACAAAAAGGATGGTCCCTTTAACCAATTTTCTGATGCTAGGGAGTTGACTGACATTTTGTCCTCTGGAGGCTGCGTCTGCAGGATTGTCTTTGGAGCTGACGATATAAGCCATTGTTCTAACCCAGAAGCTGCTGGGATCTTAGCTATCACGATTTGCCACGAGAAAGTCTGAAATCTAGCTCTCTCATTCCATAGGTATCTAAGGACCTACATGCTATCAGTCCAAAAGGTTACATTGTCGTCCGGATAGTCAAGTTCCTTCAAGATGACTCTACTGAGACGAAATGGCGACTGTAGCAGCTGTGAGTTCCAGCCTGGGTATCGTCACCTTCTTTAAAGGAACTACCCTTGCTTTTACTGACATCAGGAAGCTGCAGTGTACTTGGCCGACTTCATTCTTCAACCTGATGTATGCCACAAAGCCATAGCCATCTTGACTTTGCATCTGAGAAAAGGTGAATTTGATAACCTGTCACTACACCCCCAAAGTTAGCTGGTTTGTGACATCTTGGGACCTGAAAATCTTCAATCAGCTGCGGCAGTTCAGCTGCCCACTGTTTCCACCGTTGCAAAGTCTTTATCTACTACCACCTGATCCCAGCCAAGATTCCTTCTGCATAAGTCCTGCAACAACACCTTGGCCTTGAGTACAAAGGGAGACAAGAATCCTAGGGGTCAAACACAGAAGAAACAACAGAGAGAATCTTCCTCCTGGTCTCCACTTCTTCTCTCAAATTAACCCGAAATCCTAAACATGTCTTTTCAACCTCCCAATGTATTCCCCAGTGCTCTCTCACTTGGCATTCTGTTTTCTTCCAGATCAAGATTCTGTAAACCTTTTAGCCCTGTCTTCTTGTGGAACACTGTTCATAACTGCTGGACTGTTCGAAACCCATTTGCTAAGGTGGAATCCCTCCCTTTGACATAGGTCACTCACATCCTGAATGAGTTCAATAGCTGCTTCCTTTCCTCCAGATTGAGCGGCTTTTCAGACCTGCTCGTCCACATAGAAGTTTCGACCGGGACAACCTCTCTGTAAAGCGTCCTCAGTTGATGATTCCTTATTGTCTTGGGCTATGCGCGAAGTAAAGCTGAATTAGGCGCATGCAAGGAGATGATGCTACAGATCCAAAGAGGTGCACAGTCATTCTAAATACTGCTGGGTCCTTTGACTTGTCAGAATCCAGCCCACCAATAGAACCCAGGGAAATCTCTACTGTGTATAGGAACATGGACTTGTAAGAACATGGCTTCTGTAATCTCCCATAATAGCAAAGTTCTCCTGGCGAAAGCGCCATAAGGACTCCTAGTGCAAATTATTTGTCAGATTGGGTCCACTCAATAACTGACTGTTTAATGACACCCCTGGAACATTGAAGCACAGTCGAACACAACCGCGGATTTTTCTGGGCTTCCTTGGATGGTACACACCATGATCTTGCGGTATGTACCAGCACACTTACCAGCTTCCCCTTCAGCATCCTCCTCTGGCACTAACTCTGCATAACCCTTGCAGATCATCTTGATCATAAAGTCATCATAATCTGCAGCATACTGTGGATTTCTGCTCATCTTGTCTTTCAGCTTCATGAAGCTGGAGAGCTTAATCGTTGGTTATTAGGTAAGTTGACATTGACCTGGCCGAACGGCAGGTCAATAAATGAGTAGTGTCCGTCACTAAACTCAATTGTCTCATTAACTATGTTTAGGAATTTTACATCTTCTTGGGATAAGGCCTTTCTTCATCTAAAATCGATTCTGGAAAGTCTATGCTTTCAGCCTTCTTTTACAAGCTGATCCAGTCGCCTTATTTCCACTATCTCTTCTACAGCTAGAATGTCGATCCTATTGACATATTGCACTACATGACCTTGGACTTGGCTTCCATCATGCTCAAGCAAGAACATGCCTCCAAACAATCCAGCCAAGCACTGTCTGTGTGGCATGAGGGCTTCCCTTTAGGACCACACCTGACTGTTAAAGGAGAATAGGCTTCTGGGATGTTGTTACCTATCAGGAGTCCAATATCTGTGTCAATCTAGGGCAAGTTGATATCTTGGAGATGATTCCATTTCTTGATGTCTTGATTGGTGGTATGAATGTGACTGGTTGAAACAGGCATCTTGTCTTTGGTAAAAACACTCTTCAACAAAACTGTGTGTTATTCATTTCCAGATCACTAACTTCAATATTCTTGATGACTTCATATGTGTTCATGATGTGAGTGTTGCCCATTGTCTCCAATGTAATGCGTTTCTTCATACCTTCGCGACCTAAGGCTCCCTCATCAATTTCTCGAACAAAATGAAGCTGAACTGCCCGGTCCATGAATCACGTAAGTTTCTACTACTTACGAGCTATTGTGCATCTTCACCTTGACCGGATTATCGCCATTGCACATTATACCCACTCCACTCTTCCGATTGGCAACACAAACATTCTTTCAGGTCGGCACAGCAGCTTGCTATCTTCTGCTGGGAAACTTCTCTTGTAACTTCCTTTTCAATGTCCCTTGCTGTAACCTTTTGGATCCAAGTGCAGGATGGTTTGATGTCGGCCGTGACAATGTTAAGCATGAGACGTCGGACAGGCAGCCTTTTACTGACATGACCTGGCTTCAAACACTTGAAACAAACTTCGCTTTGACTTCAGGAAATCTAGCCTATCATTAATGGAGAGTGCAAGTAGCTTTCACACACTTTACCATATCATGTTGGGATGATCCACAGAAAAACATTGTTGAACCTTGGCATCACATGGATTCTTGCTGTCTGATGGACTTGAAAATTTATTCATGTGAACTTGTGTGGCATGTGAACTGAACCTCATACCTGTGTGCTGACCTGGTTTGAAACTTGAATGCTTTGTCTTGCTTTGAGTTGGCTGTGTGTTAGGGAGTTTCATTGCCGCTCTCCCAAAAACTGGAGTCGTTAACTTTCCTTGCCTCAGTTCGAACAAAATCTGCCAAGTCCTTGAAGGTAACAAGTCTCTTTCTTTCCACTACAGCTCTCCATTTATCATGATGATGGAAAGGCAACTTCATTACAAATTGCTTGAGATGGTCAGAGTTTTTCTAATATCTGTACTGCACGGATACTTTTCACAGCATTTTCACATTCTGTTAAGAAAATGGAAAACTGATCCAGTGCTAATGGATCATCTGGCTTGATTGGTTTCCAATTGGCAGCCCGCTCCACAAAAGCGCTGGCTATGACCTCCTCATTCCCATATCGGCTCCTCGAGGTTCCTGTATTGCAGCCGGTACCCATGTTGAGAGTCCAAATAGCTGTAGCCACTGACAACCTGGTGAGCGGACCAACAGTGAACTGTTCAAGATAGTTCATTCTTTCACATCATCATCTTCAGAATTGATTACTATCTTTGACTTGAACTGCCTCAAAAACTTCCTGTATTGCAAGGGATCACCAGCTTAACGGCTTGATATCCGGAGGTGGTTTCCGTGATTTGTTTCACCATTTGCATAATAATTTCACCTGAGCTTTGACCTTGTTCATCATACCTACATGTAGGAGTTCCCCTTATGGAATTCCCTTTACATTTCTCATCAAATCTTGTTTTGAAATTGGGACATCAGTGGTACCTACTCCATGACTCCTATGATCAGTCTGCATGAATACTTGTGAAGTAAGATTTAAATCCTTGTTTATTTTACTTTGTATTTCCGAATGACAGCTTGACCCTTCCTCACTTAATTTTGCATTCGCCATTTCTTCCTCTATTATCTTTGTCTTGGCTTCAACAATTGCAATTTTAGTTTGTAAATCTAATTCTTCTTCTTGCAACTTTAACTTCAATTGTGCCATCTGGAGTTCATGTTTTTTCTTAAGTGATTCCTCTTGTGCTTCTAGCTCTGCTCTAGCTTGTCTTTTCCTTCATCTTAGCAGAAGAAAGAGCACTCATCACAGATGAACCCCTTGATTTTCCAGATACAGATGGAAGATGTTCACTTGACTTCATAGAGGACCAATCTTCAACTTGTGACTTGAAATATGAAGCACTGCTTACTGTTTCACTCCACAACCCTACTTCAAACGCTGCCAGTTCATCATCTGTCAACATGCTGACATAATTGTCCCTTTCTTCAAACAGATTGTCATAGACAGCTAGCCATTCCTTTGTATGATTTTCTTACAATCTCCTGGTTACAGTCTTTGGAAATTTCAGTCTTAATTTGGTTCTGAAGTGTGTTCATAGTTCTTATAATTCTCTTGATACTATCTAAAAGCACATTTTTCCAATAATTCTTTCCCATTTCTGTCTTTCTTTCACTTCTTCTAAGTACAGAAATACCAGACTCACTTCTAACTTCTGCGTCCTTACTTTCTGCACCTTCAGTGTACAGTACTTCCTTCTCACTCATGTCTAGTTTTTCTATGCAGTGGCACCTAACTTCACAATGCAGATATAACTTCATAAACACAAACGTCTTCTTTGGCTTCATTCACTTTATTCCATCGGACTTAGTAATTGCTGTACATGTGACTTGCTTTGCCTCTCAATGACACCCATTCATTTGTCATACTTACTTAGACTGGATTGACTGAAACATAAATAAAACAACTTGCTGGTAAAGGTCACTTTACGCTGCAAAAAGAGTGAAGCAATTTAAAACCATGTGGCTCGAGAAATTACAATTTTACTACTAAAATGAAATATTACCACCTTTAAACTTATGTGAATGAATAAGAGATAGAATGTGCATCGAACCATGACGGAAACAGGTGCTGGTTAATTAATAAAGTTAATATTTACCGGTTTTAGGCACACGATGGCCTGACTTGCATTCAATGGGAAAACGCGTGCTTTGGATTAGAGTGACCTCCCTTGTCTCTACAGATTTTCTACACATACCCAGTGAGGCTTAACGAAAAATCACTGAAAACCACGATTTGACGCTTACAGCAATACACAAATCAGATCTTGTCGAATGTGACTCTGTTGATGACATATCACAGATAAATAATTATACCCCGCCACTGAAATAACGGGGGTATATAGCGCTCATTCAGTCCATCCGTCCGTCCAGAAACTTTGTCCGAGCATATCTCTTAAAGTTTACATGCTAGGTTCACCTTCAAACTTGACACACATGTTAATCATTACCCATTGATGTGCCTTTGCTATTTTTTTTTTTCAGAATTTTTTTGTTGCTGTTTCCATGGAAACACTTAATTTAGTGCCAAATGTGTTTGATGGTTTTGTCTGGAGCATATCTCTTAAAGTTTACATGCTAGGTTCATCAAACTTCACATACATGTTAATCATTACCCATTGATGTGCCTTTGCTATTTTAAAGTTTTACAGAATTTTGTTTTTTGCTGTTTCCATGGAAACAATTCGACTTAGTGCCAAATGTGTTTGATGGTTTTGTCTGGAGCATATCTCTTAAAGTTTACATGCTAGGTTCACCAAACTTGACACACATGTTAATCATTACCATTGATGTGCCTTTTGCTATTTTGTTTTTTTTCAAAATTTTGTTTTTTGCTGTTTCCATGGAAACACCTACTTAGTGCCAAATGTGTTTGATGGTTTTGTCTGGAGCATATCTCTCAAAGTTTGCATGCTAGGTTCACCAAACTTCACACACATGTTAATCATTACCACCATTGATGTGCCTTTTGCTATTTATTTTTTTTTTCAGAATTTCTTCTTTTTTGCTGTTTCCATGGAAACACGACTTAGTGCCAAATGTGTTTGATGGTTTTGTCTGGAGCATATCTCTTAAAGTTTGCATGCTAGGTTCACCAAACTTCACACACATGTTAATCATTACCCATTGATGTGCCTTTTGCTATTTTAAAGTTTTTTCAGAAGTTATTTTTTTTTTGCTGTTTCCATGGAAACACGACTTAGTGCCAAATGTATTTGATGGTTTTGTCTGGAGCATATCTCTTAAAGTTTGCATGCTAGGTTCACCAAACTTCACACACATGTTAATCATTACCCACTGATGTGCCTTTTGCTATTTTAAATTTTAAATGAGTGCAACATGAGAGTCAGTAACATTCTTCACCAACGTCCACTTTATTGTGTGCAACATGAGACATTCAAGTTCAGTTGTATGTCAGGTTTCCACGGAAAACACAAAAAAATAATGTTTCCATAAATTATTACTGTAATCAGTACATGGCAAAACTATTATCTAACATGTATATAAAGTTTAATAGAGTCGAGGAGAAAGTCTTGTGAGCTGCTGATCCTTGTCACATTATATATATCAATATCAGTCATTTCCATGTCCCAAAGTGGGAAGGGAGGGTATGTGAGCTGTGCTCACTTCTACACTTGTTAAACAAATTAACACAAAAGACAGTTACAGTCTGTATGACTGATCATGTCATTGTTCTAAATCATTGTGTATTTCTCGTTTCAGTCTGTTAAATATTTAGAGACTTTCCACAGTACTTGGGAAGTACTGATACACAATCTTGGCACATTCCAGAATTTTGTTTTATTCAGTTTTCAGATTCATTAAAAATATCTTTCAAAGTTCATTCAGAAATGTAATTCTCCGTTTTGAAACAAATATGTTTTGGCTGCTTTCTTTTTTATTGGTCGCTCAATGTTCATTGTTCTGATACTGCTTGTTATGAGATGAATTGAGGATCTTTTGTCATGGTAACGACATACATACATAAGGCTTAGAAACCACTAGATCCTTACCCCTGATTGCAGTCATCCCTCACCATAAAATGTGTCTCTGGGTCCGGTGGATGACCCCTGTGTTATGAGACACCTTGGCAAGTATACATAACACGGAATAAAGGCTAAGTAAAATCGCATTTTCCATGGACATAACAGAACTGCTATTTCGCCAGTATTGTGCCCAGTCAAAACTATATCGTATCGTAGGGAGGTGAAGAAACTAACTTTGCAAAATGAAAATACATGTAGATAAGTGTATAGGCAACCTGCAATCAAACATCACAACACGTGATAATTCAGTTGTTCTTCCCCGCTATGCTACCTGTTATTCAACTAAGCCGGAAATAGCAATCAGCTGTGTACACGCTTTGCCCCAATCAGTTAAGAACTAAACTGAAAAAAATAACATCAAAGAATTTATTCCATTACCAGAATAATTTGTATCTCAAGCAGATATTTTAACAGAGATAATATGTATTGCTATTGTATTATTATTATGCATGTTTTCTATGAAAATATTAAAAAATAATGATTAACTTAGGCTCAGCACTTACGCTGGATTCTTTACGCTTGGAGACAGTTTGACAAGTCACCATTGACATCCCACGGAGCATGCCACTTTGATTGTAAAAACAAAATGTTGGCAATTAATTTTGAAAACATGACTTAAATGAGTCTGAACTTAACTGAACTGAACTTTCAACTTTCAACTTCTTCAGGCCTCAGGACAGTGGCATAAGTGAGGTTACAAATGTCTTACAATTAAATATTTTCATATAGTAATACCGTGATATGACCGCCTATAAGTCAATTCCCATGGATAAGCTGACTAATTCCCCAAACTTGACATTTTATATGTAGCAGTCTAGTATTTCATATATACAGATGAATAAGTAACACATGATATGTATATGCAAATAGATTGCATAAAGATACAAGTGAATATATAATTCTGTCTTACCCTCCTTGAAATACAAACCAATAATAGCGATTTGAATCTATGATCCTTTGTCAAACAACTTTCATCCTAAGTTGAATAATATTCTGCATTTTTATGTTTAATTGGCAAGGTAATATTATGAGGATTCACAATCTTAATTTCACTTTTATTCTGTTTACTTTGCTTGTTAAAGTGAAATTCATCGGTACATTTCACCGCAAACAGACTATAGTAGCAGTTCCAGGGGAGTGAGTACAGCTACCCAGAACAGCCAGGCGCAGGAGCTAGAGGTACCTAAGTAGTGGCTTCATCACAAACGGGCTAGAGGGGTGGAGTCAGAAGGTACGCGTGTAGAATGAAGTGATGCCATTTCACACGCTTCCCAGTGTTACTGTCAACAGTTTTTTCCAATGAAAATGGGATTAAATTTAATCAAATACAATGAGATCGAGGAAGATGGTTTTATTATGTGTTTTACCATAATCGTGAAATTGTCTTTAATAAGTTATTAAGCAATGTTCCGCTTCGTTCGCCTGATTTGAAATAACTGAAAAAAGAAACAGAACCCAGCTATGCGAAACCTTAAATACCAAATGTTTGATTGCATTACGGTTGCACCGAACCGAACCGGCAAATACCGCTGTTCAACTAATACCGCGGTATAACACCGCTTCACCCTAATAGTCATCTGGCCACAAATGCCACCCTACACCATGACCCCTCTTCCATCAAAGTGATGATGTTCTGGAACACAGTTTGGTGACTGTCGCCTCCTCTACATCAAGAACTTGAACACTGCCATCACCACTGATGTACAATTCGTACCCATTGCATTCTGCATCAACGGTGTAGATAGGCTCAAAGGCGCCATCCCATGGAAGGGGTGGTAGACTCATGTACCAGTTATACCAAGTACCAGTCACCAAGAACTGTTCGGCCTGCTGATGACTTGTCCTGGTGCTGTCGCAGCCATTGATGTCGCTGTCATGAATATGTTCGGAGGTTGATCCGATGGATGTAGCAGTTTTCAGCTGGTGTCAATGCGTGACTCTTGACCTTCATGATCTCTAGGCGGACTTGGGGTCTGCCCTGTTTTGCTGGTAGTGGCTTATTGATTTGCTGATGGTGGCCTGGCTGCAGTTGAAGGTTCTTGTCAACTGACGCTGGGAAGCCCCCATACTGGCGTGGAGTCTACTAATGCCTAAGCAGCTTAATAATGCCTACAGTCTTAAATAAACAATTTTATGCACCAGTGGTTACAAATTGTGCTGCCTTCTACTCCTCTTCACTAAAGTGGAAGGTCCCACTTCAGTGTACACTCTAATGCCTTCTAGAGAATATACAACAGACTTTTAAATGACATTTTATGAGATTTAATCATATCATCATTTTCATTTCTTCACACAAAATTATGGAATTATTAATTGAGATGACATTATTACATTACATTCTAAATCATATATGACATCATTAATCAACATGAATTATTTACATATGTACAAATATACAAAACATACAAATATACATACTTTGATGACAACTGAAGTCATTCGAGCTGTTTGAGTCGCTTACGCCAACTTCTACTTAACCAGATGTCCATGAAGGCTGAGAGGAACTCCATGGGGTTGTCGTGATTCCAGTTGTCAAGGTTGGTCCTTCAGTCTCTCAGGAGTCTCTGGTCGATCTCAGTGTAGATCCTCTTTACAGGGCGGGGACGGGCTCCGTCAATGACATCTGCACCAACTTGTTCCCTCCTAGTATTCACCGACTGTGGTGCACTCCTACCAAGGCAGCCTCCATGAACACACTTCAGTGCAAACCATACTGGCCATACTCACTTGGTCTCGGTCTTGTTGTAAGTTTGTATAAGTCTTGGCATATTTGTAGTTGTTTTTTTGGGTTACTGCATGCTTGCTCTGTCCAACATCAATATTTATGACACAATAATGCTCGCGTGCATTATGACAATATTACAATCACCTTTTTCATGTTTTGAAAAAATACACAATTCATTTGAAATTTTCGCGACAGTTGTGTTGTTATCGACCATGTTGGGTTTTAAGCGATAGTTTTCTGCTTGGGTTCAATTACTTTAAATGTGATAACTTTGTTTTGCCCTCGTTGTTTATATAAATCTTCAAATGCTTTTTATTTATATTTTTTTTGCATTAATGGACATTAGAAAATATCAATGTGGAAAATAAGATCCAGTCATAATAAGCTTCAATACAGTGTACACTTTTGTCCGAAGGTTATTTAAAACTGTTTATTTTGTCTCATTCATATTCCATAAACCAATTCTGTGGAGTATTTTGTTTGCATTATCTTAGTAACACACCTGCCTATATTAGAAGCGATAAGTACCTAATTTGGGTAATTTGAAATAACAGCCATGGTTTTAGGTGTATAATTTCAGGTAGAACTACAAAAAATCTTTGATTGTTATTGAGGGAAAATAGGATTTTACCTGTGGAAACCATAATTGATTGGCAATTTGCAGCATGCATTAGGATGATAAAAGTTTCTAATGGGCCCAGAACAAACAGCAGGTGCACATTAAGATTACTACTACGGATTGTCTGTTAGTCTTAACAGTCTTGAAAAACTGTAATGGCTTGTCTATTGCTTATCTTGAATAGCCCTCAAGGTGTGAATACTTTCAAAACACACAGACACCTCTTGTCTTTTATTGTATTTGGAATGCCAAATGATTGTGGAGCACTAAAAGGCAAGATAAACATTTGTATTGTTATGGTAAGAAACACCTACATGGATTTAAAACAATATTCTTTCCTATGTGAAAATAACAATATGTATATACTCTTGTTTAGTGTTTAAGTCTGTAATTCAGCTATATTCCAGCTATATGGCAGCTGATACATATATAAGCTTGATTGTCATTTTAGAAGATGATATTTGATGAACATAGAGATTTTTTCTGGGTTACATCTTCTTTTTATTCTTTTATTTTATTTTTATTATTTTATTTAGAATAAAAAGAAGATTATACCCCAAAAATCCTTCTATGTTGATACATATAGTTCATGTTTTGTGTATTTGCAATGTATCATCACGTGCATCGCTATGTATCATCTGTGTATGGTATAACCATGTATGTATCATCTATGTATCAGTCTGTATGGTGTATGTATTATGCATGTATCGCAATCATCATATATGTATCATGTATTTATGATGTGTCTGCTTCTTGTAGCACTCTAACCAATCATACTTAGGTTGTTTCATGTATCATGTATGTATCATGTATGTATCTGCCTCCATGTATCTTCTGTGTGTGGTGTATGAATCATGTATGTATCATCTATGTAACGCCTATGTATTATCTTGTGTATGGTGTATGTATTTCATCTATGCATCCTCTGTTTATGATGTATGAATGATGTATCGTCATGTATCCACTGTGTATGATGTATGAATCATGTATGTACCTATATATGTATCCTCTGTGTATCATGTATATATCGCCTCATCTTTGTATCATCTGTGTATGATGTTTGAACTATGTATGTATTGTCTATGTATCTACTCGTGTATGATAGCAATACGTAACTGAACGGGGCCACCAA
>NW_025766786.1:0-19568 GCF_003918875.1 Haliotis rubra | reverse complement strand
GGTAGTTACGTACTGTGACTACAAACAGCAAGTGAGAGTAGCGGAGGTTATAAGTGCTACATCACTGACGTATGAATAGATAGAGTCCCAACCCGGGCCAGATAAGTCAGTGTAATCGACTCTTGTGTGAGTGAGGGAGCATTTCTAGCCAGGGACCTTCTCTGCCATCCTTACAGGGTTTAGATACGTTGAAATTCAGATCTGTTCTCTATTTTGCTTTGGGACGTTTGGGTTATGAACCGAAAACTTTGTTACTGCCCTTTATTTGTGATGACTACGCAAACAACTGTGAAAAACAACTGGTGCTCGTATGGTAGAGTTTGACAAAGAAACGCCAGAATCACAGTATCAATACCTTAAACAGATTGTACATGTAGCCAATGTGATAGCATGCGTGTTGTCTCACGGAAAGGCCGGTAATGGGTGATGACACACACCAACGGATGGTTCTCTCGGGAATATGCTGGAGACAAAGACAGTAGAACATAGTCTAAATCATAAGTAAAAAAGACATTTATCAGAGATGATAAATAATCTGGCGATAATGATGTAATGTACTCAGTAGAATTGGGTGTCAGACAACGACAGGGACGACACCGTGCCGTCCGGAGCAACATCGTCAACTGTCACTTCACTGCGGCAGTTCATCAGCTAATGGCTCTGATACTGACACAGCAAAACATCGACCTTAAGCTTGATAAACAAGTTTTGTGTCCATGGGCATTAGCAGAAGTTACAAATAATGGCCATTGTTTCCAGGAATGATCAATCGATTCCCTGCGTATGAACCCCCTAAGAGCGCGTGAACTTAATGTCTCACATCTGAAAATTATGAATCATAATCGTCTACATGTGGGATAACAATATCGGTATTGACTCCACCACGACAGACCGCCATGCGGGATTTATTTACCTTTGGTTGTCGATGCTTCTGTGATGTCACAGGTTAAGTGAGCTGTTGAAATGTCTCTGTAGTGTCGATAGACAAGTGATGTTTATGTTTATGCGCTTTACTCTGAGGACTATTGATCTTTGAACCATGGTTAAAAGACAAGATGAAAGAAGGACTAACTATTTGCTAGTTCTCCATGCCAAGTTGTCATTACACAGGCAAGGCATATCGTGTTGACTTGTCAAGTCTTCCATCCATCGCTGATCTTCACCCGAGAAAAACAGATTTCTTTGGAATGTTTTAGGGTGGCGCTTCTAAACATAAAATCGAGGTGGAATGTTTGAAGTACACTACATCCTACCCAACAAACACAACATGACATTCACTGGAGTCTCGTAGAGTTCGATGAGTTAGTGATTCCTGTAAGACTTGGCGTTAACTCGTTAGAGGGATAATTCGTGTTACGCTAAACTTGTTATATTGTTATCACCTGAATATATATCATTCTGGCAGTCAGCTTCTTATTTGACAAGGCATTTGAGAGTACTTTCAGATGTCCAAGAGAGTAGTCTGATATTGTAGAACAAGCTGAAAAGACGAACGGGATAAACAAATGAAAGGCTCTCCATGTAGAAAATAGAATTAGTTGATTTTATTGCCAAGTATATACGAACCTTCTCGGTATCTATAGAACAAAAACATTTCTTGAGTATGGAATAAAGGAAGAATTATTGAAGATTATGTACGAAGAAAGTCTACATACATAGTTATGAATAGATTCCAAACTCACCACATTTACTTGAAGGCGGTGACCTTCCCGGTAGGCATTTGTCATTGTCTATTTGAACCCTCGACTGATGAATAGCGAGTGAACACTACATGCGTTGTTCGAGCGGATGTCAAAATAAATGTTTGTTCAGTCTGCAAACAAACTTGGTGATTGAGAGACAAGAGCGAAATTTGTATGTCTGAGAGATGGATATGTTGACGGAATGTTACTGTCCCCATTAATGGCCAAACGATTTGAACTCGATAAAGAAGCAAACATAGGACTAATCAAAACAGTTCAATTGAGAATAAAAAGAAAAACTAATGAACAGAGGACACAATGTATGTACGACATGATATAAATATTTGGAAAAGTCTTACGTTTTATCATAACATCCACAAATGAGTGTTGTTGCCTTCATATGTTCACATCTTGTGTGCGTCACATACCCATGCAGAAATCTCGATTGTAATAGATTCCGCCTCGTATCATTAGCATGAAAAAGAAATCTGTTTGCGAAAAGGTGAACATGTCCGACCCCACCATTGGCTGTCGTCACAAGCTCAAACACATGCCTCCTAGTTGGACACCGTCAATGGTCTCTGCTTTTGCCAGAGGTATCTCAAATGGAAAAATGTTTTGTTGCTTATATATCTGTATCAGTGGCGGGTGGTGCCATTGTTTTTATCATCGTGCCATTTGGGCAAAAGAAACTAGTGAAATAATTTGAGTGGAAAAACATTTAACGATAAGTCAGATACAAATGTAAGTATGTGGTGGTCTCCAATTTGAAGGTTGCTTGCTATGCGTCGTAATCCCGACGTATTATGCACATGTACGACATTGGGGCACGTTTCCCTTGAGGGACAGATCGTTGCTGTAATAGTGCGGCTGTTGTGTTGATGAAACATCGTGGTGATTAATGGCGCCACCATGTTTCCTAAAAACTTCGTTGCTGCAACAGGAAGGCGTGACACCAGTAAATGCCACATCCAGAACGGGGTAGAGAGCACAGATGATGTATCATGCACCAAGGATATGTCTAAAGGTCCAGATGAGTTGACGTTGATGAAAGGGAATTTACTTCAAGTTAGAATCTTCAATATGCTGAGGAATTTCACCCGTATTTTACGACAAGTCAACGAAGTTATAATAACGAACTGTGAACGATAGCAATAACGACAAGTGGAAAACCTTTGAACTTGCAACAGGCCTTCGGGAAATCTTCGTCACACCATTTGCAGAAGAAAAGTTGTACAATTCGACCAAACTGCGATGATGCACCAGCTTCATACAGACACACCAAGTCAATGTAACAAACCCGGCACAATAAACTTATGATAGATCATGCCTGGTCTGTACATGTCTTCCATGGTTCATTTTACGTCAGAATGCTATTTATACACTTATCTTAGATTTGAATCCTTTAAATACTGTAACGCTACCTCAGCAAAACATTGTACATACTTTTATTGCTTAATGCTATCACCAGAACTCTGTGCTTAAAAAGCATACAAGTCAAAGTCCATTAATAACATTTACTTTGATTGTACAGTTCTTCTTATGTCAATTTATCGCATTTTAAAGCGTATTTATTTCCCGTGTCTTTAGAGTTAAGAGACAGTGTCTTATAAGCCTTTATAATTCAACTAAATGATATATTTTTATTGATGTAACCTATCTTCTGATATTTGAATAAGCATTTATGTTTGCATGTCTGTCTCTCTGATAACCTTGACTCTCAGACGTACTGTTCTGATACTTTCTGTTCTATATACTGTATTCTTATCAGAAATCATTGCCAGAAATCAAACATGCAACTGTTCGTTACAATGTAGCAATATTTGTATTCTTGCTAAATGATCTCGATGTCAGTTGAGCTTTGAGTCATGGTTAGTGGAGTGAAACCCAATACACTCGTATACCGAAGACAACAACCACGAACCACCGTGATCAAGGCTACTACATTACAGCCATCAGCTCATCAGAGTCCAGTCAGTCATTTTCAGTTTGTTTATCCTTTTGATTCTATTTAGGCGTCACCTGTTATGACCTCAGATCTCAAACATCTATTGCTTTCTTACAGCTTTTTTCATTGTGCTTTAAATTGCACCCAAATCAAATCACCTGTAAAACACGCCCTTATGCTTTCTGCTCTTTACTTGCTTGATAACGGTTTTTACCTCTGCACATCGGTGCTTACACAGTACGTTGGTAAAGCTGCATACGTTTCTATAAGATCATGTCCTGACAGCAAGAAAACAGAGAAATGGACAGTTTCCTTTGACGTTTTAATAATCAATATGGTACACAACACACAAATCATCAGTTTTGATTCCTGAATGATACCCGGTAAAGGTATGGAACTATAGAGAAGATCAGGCAGCATGGCGTCTTGATGATGAGAGACATATTTGTAGCCTGGAAACGTTGTTCAATCAATATCTAGTGTACCTCCATGTGCTTTCATACCTGTCTGTACCACGCCGTCGCATGTAGTACCGTTGCAGAGGAAACTGTGTCCATTTGTTGGTGTATTGTTTCTGCTTGTAACCGTCCCCCCGGATGAACTCCCCGATGTGCTCCAGCGGGTGTCAGGTCTGACTCACAGAAGGTGATTTCACTAAAGCTTTATTCTGAAATGAAAGCTGACACTGTACTAGGACGGTGTGGACCAATGTTTGACATCTATAAATACAGGTCTTGTAGCAAGAGGATGATTATCAACATGATATTGGTGGTGGTGGGGACATCAACTGACTCCATCGCTTCCTGGATATACTCGCCAAATTCCAACGTATTGGCGCAAGTGAAATTTATTACAGTCTCTGAGAGACACATCCACACACCCATGACGGAAACTCCACCAAAGGTTTCAACAAATGGGTTTTTTCACTGTAAATTCTCACGCACCAATCACACGTAGTAGTAGGAATCACCTCTCAATGTGTTCTTCGCAAAGCGACAATCCGCAGATTACAGAGTAGCCGTTGTAAACACCAAGCCAAACGCGCTTGTAGTTGATGATCGCTCTGAACAGGACATTTGATGGCCCTTCTAGAGTTGTAACCGTCTCTTTGTTCTCGTAGAACACCGCGAAATGGTAGCCCATGGTTCTTCAGAACAGCGTTTGTGGTGAATGGTTGTCATCGAGTGAGCTCTCAGTAGTACCGCGGTCTTCACGATCTTCAGTCACCCTGGGTCGTCCAGACATTCACCTTCTTGGTTTCCCTGACCAAACGACTGACAACTGTGTAGTGGACGTTCAGTGAAGTTATTCACATCAATAATGTGCCATCTCTCGGGCCATCTGATAATCCTTATTCATACCGTTGGGTCAGAAAGATGATTGAACATTATAAACCATGCAGAATAAAATCATATTTTTCTTAGATGAACATCCTGAATTGGAGCATTGTTGTGTTGGTAATCAACATATTTAGGGGAATTAACTCCCCTGCTTCTCATCTAAAGATGAAGCTTGCATTCAAAAACATTCTAGGTATTCAGTGTCGTTCTATTATTTTCACATAGAAATGTTCACACTTTCTTTGAATAAATAAAATTGAATACTGTTTCAAGGAGTGATGCTACATCGGAAAATGTTATTTTATCGCAAAGAAAATATGAAAATAACTTTTCGTGATGACTGAATTGACTTTTGCTTTTATTAAATATAATTAAATATAATGCAAATGACCTATCATTCATAATAAATAACATCGCGTGTTTGAGATCTTCAGCCGCTCCACTTTGACGGAATTCTTGAAGTCGGCTGACGAAATACGATTCCTGTGTAATGTGCAAAAGAACAAACGTCCTCATGAAGACGAACGTCTGCCAGTGTCGTGCATCAGAGTCACTTGGAAGTACTTTTCATTGCAAACACAGCACAAAACATCCTTGGCGTCATGTTTGACAGTTGCTATTTTCACAGCAACTGCCTGTCTTTCTTCAGATAATGCAAGAAACTTTATATTGAGTGTTTGTTTCTTTGTCTTTCTATTTCCAGTGGAATATGTTAAACTATCGCGTCGGATGGTCATTTGGTAAACTGGAAACAAAAAACTGTTATTTATCCCATTTGCGCCAATTTTAGTTGACACGTGACCTTGAGCCAGTTTGGAGGAAGACTCTTTGTCTACAATATGACGGCTTTCCGCGAATTCTGCATGTGGCTTTGTGAACATAATCTACATTCTTCTGATAGAATGGGATATATTACTTTACATTACTTTTGATACCCTCTTGAAAATAAATACTTCCATTTATTTTCTTTGTACGCTTGTATGTGGTTCAATGTCGGCTATAATAGTGAATAGAAATTCTCAAAATTAATTACCATGACATTATTGCTATTTCTTTACAAAACCATTGAAATAAAACATCTGCTATTATTTTGGTAGCTTGGAGGATGTTCTGCACAAAAATAATCTGACTAGCAATCATGATGTTATTTATTGAAGAAGTGCGGTAATCACACGCAGATTTAACCTCCTCTCTTTTACTTGACCTCCGGTGATGAGTGGATCCTGCACAAAACATGGCCTGCTTCCCAAACAATGCTTGTCGTTTGAAGTGTGTTCAAATATTTATTTCCCTGTCAATGTCAATTTAGAAAAACTCTGCCTCCTTGACACATCTGCTTGAAGTTGCTTTCAGGTCCAAAATGTTGAGTGTTGGAAATTCGACAAGTTCTCATTAAATAATGTCATATCCCCCTAAAGTCCATGTAGATTTTTCTCTTAGCCCTTCACATGTTTTGACTTTAGTTTGCTTCCTTCTTAATACAGGCATAAAGATAATGCATAAAGAACAAAGGTATTGTTAGGATAGACTTCCTAGCCTGTTCAGAAGAGAATTCATACCCCCTCATCTGTGGAAATACCCCTGTTTCTCTAAATCGGAGTCAAAGTGTACTCACAGATCACAAATATAATTTCTGATGTGTATGAATGTTGATGGTGGACGGTGGATGGGGATAGTGATGTGCGTGTGTTATATCATATCTGCTGATCTTTGCAGGTGTCTATAAGGAACTGTGTACGTAGCACATCGTATGTGGGGACATATTTACAAAGAGTGACTCTGTGTAATAATTTACAGCCGGCTGTGATGTCTGTGGACTCAGAAGGAACACCGACCTTCGATCGAGCAGTAAGTAACGTGAGGATTGTATAATTCAGTGTGTAGAACAATGACTCAATTCTAATAGTGTGGAAAGAAGTCTCGATTTAAAATTATTTCAGCAATGTTCCTGATAACTGAACATGGTTAACTGAACGAAGCATTAAAAATAATCCACCCTGTACGATTCCCGTGAATATCTGTAAATACTCAGCCCTTAGAACATCACAAATGCTCACTTGTATCATCAGCGTACACTATACATTGCTCCTTTGTTCTTCAATATAATTGACGACTGAGAATAGAATCACAAATATCCAATATCAACCGTTAGCACCCGGTAACTATAAAATACCCCGTTAACGGTAGGCCATAACACTCTTGGCTGCGTGCAGTATGGATTTAATACCTGTAATAAACCTGTTTTGAGTCGATACCAGAATCTGCTTGGTGTCAATTTCATGCTGAAATAAAATGGGATTATTTTGTCTCAGGTAGCTATAACAAACAAATGCCACGACCGTAGCACACACCAAATCCATAACGCTCATCGACTGTGATCTATATCTTGGTTGCCAAGTTATAATTGCTTTGCAGATTCTTGAAGCAGCGGTATGGGAGTGTGGTATAACGATATCAGTACGTTTTATGAGATTACCAGTAATACCGTGGACCAAGTCACGATTTGAAGAAATACCTTTAAATAATAATTCATGGGTTCTTTCAAGTAAGTTATTCGGTAAGTTAGAACCTGAATTCCACAAATAATCGAATCTTCCGGCTTGCAAAGCAGAGCGTCTTAGAAGGAATGGAATGAAAAGTTCGTTTCCTGCTTGCAGCAACATAGTCTAGAAATCATACTTGAATGGATTTCTTAAAACGATGGCTCTACATGTGGATCCGTGGATCTTCTACTTATATGGGAACTGACTTCTAATTCACAGGTAGTATGGGTATTATTCTGTCATGATAGCTTCATCCCTGGTATTGTCAGTATATCCATATTAATTGTGTTCTCATAATGCTACAGCAGACTGATCCATGTTGAACGCCCAATACATACATTCTAAGTTTTGTATCTAATGTAAGAGTTGGTATCGACGATAGTGCCAATTTCGGGAATATGTGCAATTGGTTTCATGTATGTACCCCCAAACCGCGAATTTATTAAATTGTTCCCTTAACAACGTCACATGTCTTGGATTTGAGCAGCCGTCGAAAAGCAGTGCAATGGGCTTTTCAGAATGATTCCGTACATTAAGAGGCTATCCGCCTCGGTACGTGACGACCATGCAAGTGGGCGAGATGTTTCTTGATCTGTAGTGCATGAAAGCGGCTGATTTGAGTTCTTCTGAAACTACGACTCTGCTACACGTACCTTACACTATTATGGTTCCAGTTGAATTTCAAATGACACTCAGACACTATCATGTTAGTAAATCTCACTTTACCAGTTAGTATTTTAGCTGGATTTGAGTGGGAGGTCGCCTGTCCTGATGTGATCTAAACTCAGTGCAAGTAGATATCACGATTCATGGTTCCATGAGTCAGTGAGCGGAGTTTGGTTTTACGCCACTTTGAGCAATATTCCAGCAAATGTCAGTATGGGGACAATTCAGAAATGGGCTTCACACATTGTACCCATGTAAGCACCTCGAACCTGGGTCTTCGGCGCGTGACGAGCGAATCGTCTCAGCCACAAGGCTACTCCACCGGCCCTCATGTTTCCAAAAGAACGACCCATTCAAAATAGTCAACACCGTTAATCATGTTAGTGGTATTTACTTATCTGCTACTCATAAGTAATTTCACCATTTCTTGTAGTTCCTCGCCATATTGCTATTGCTGGAATATTGCTAAAGCAGCGTAAACCATACCATACTCACTACCTACTCACTCATAATTGACTAATAGCAATAGTATACTTCTACTGTGCTACTGGATTTTACTGAACTTCAGTAAATACTTGGTCTCTTTCTGTACATGTTGCAAGTGGCGTAGCTCACTGTGGGGTACTTTGTATACTTTGCTGATGCCCGCTCTTTTGTATATTACCTCCTAGACTGCAGGTTAACTGTTATTAAACTTCAATTCTTCAATTTGTTTTTGTGTCTTTTATTTTAATCAGAGGAAAATATGCTGCAGAAGATACAATTTTCTATGCGGAGTTCGGTTCTTGGAAGCAAATACAACATGTACTGTTTTCCTACTTAAGAAAGGTACCTGCCAATGTAATAAAGAAGTTTGTTGGGGCTATCCATGAAAAGTATAGTACTTTCTTATTATTCATCTTACTTCTAAAAATACTCAGTCAACACATATCGTTCCTCCTCTACTTGTCTTTCAAAAATGGCAAGTGCTTGATTAATAGCCAATACTATGTGCATATATCACTGGATACATCAGGAACATGAAACAAAATGTAAATATAAAGATGCATACATGATATTAAAAATGTACGCATATACCCTTCGAATATATATGTATAAGTAAACAAGTACGGATATGAGCCGTTTCCAGACCAATACCTAACATGCTTCAATTACGACTACGTTTCCTTTCACCTTGAACGTGCGGTACCGTCGTTACTGGCAACTTAATAGCCTGCCTTCCCGCTATGGCTGGTTTGTCCAGGGAGGCCATTTTCACCTCCATTTCTGCCCAGTTACGGCCAATTTATTTTATCTGATTTTACTCCAATTTATACCTAAACTGGTGAACTTAACTGAACTCAGGTTTCCGCTAAGCTCGCAGAAGTTATTCTGTTATTAATAAATCGTTGGGTTCTGAACCATATATCTTTTACTTGTACTTGAATTGATTTTGCAATGTTTATGGATTTGAAAAATGTCCATGTTTATTCTCTTTGGTAACTTTACAACGTTTCCTTTTTCGATAAATCCATTTCATCTGTAGCTAAGAGACGAGCTTTTAGCAAGACATATGTCAATACCCCGCACTTTGCCTTCTTCAAAGATCAAAACAGGAATCGATGATACATGATGAGAAGAAGGACTGTGAAGATAGAGAGATCGACATTTGAAGCAACGTGCATCAGAATTCCAAAGCTCTATCAGTTACAATTAGAGTCAGGGAAGGGTGTTTTTAGCGTAACGGACAAAAAGCTTTCGTCTCGTCACATGGAAGATCTTAGTGAGCATTCCCCATCGCTGCTAAGCATCGTATGATCCAGAGTAAAATGTAGCTGTAGCTGGAGGTTCAAACTCACGCCAGTCACTCACCTTTCAGCTATTCCAGTTTGATGATATTCCTCATCGATGCCTTCATTTGCTTCTTTACGCTAATGGAATGATGTGAGGACTATCGAGACTATTTATTATTTAGTGTTTTAATGTTTCACATCATTGAAGGAGAGCTGACACGCTTACCCCCTCTTACAGACTACGCCATAAACAAAGGCAGTGAAGAAGTGGAGTGCTGAAGTGCTACATCATTATTTGTGGCATGAATACAGTCCGAACCTAGGCCTAGGGGAGCATTTCAGCCAGGGACCTTCTCTGTATCCTTTACAGGGTTTAGATACGTTGAAATTCAGATCTGTTCTATTTTGTCTTTGGGACGTTGGTTATGAACCAAAAACTTCTTTTTACTGCCCTTTTGGGGGATGACTACATAAACAACAATGAAAACAACCGCTGGTGCTCGTAGAGTAGAGTTTGACAAAGAAAACGCCAGAATCAAAGTATCAATACCTTAAACAGATTGTACACATGTATGTGATAAACGCTCAATTCTGTCTCACGAGCCGGTAATGGAGGTGATTGACACACTACCAACGGATGGTTCTCTCGAATATGCTGGAGAAAAGATAGTAGAACATAGTCCACATAGCAAGTAAAAAAAGACATTTATCAGAGATGATAATAATCTGGCGATAATGATGTAATGTACTCAGTAGATTGGGTGTCAATGAACAACGACAGGGACGACACCTCGTGCGTTGGAGTTTAACATCGTAAACTGTCACTTTCACTGCGCAGTTCATCAGCTAATGGCTCTGATACTGAGACAAAGCAACGCATGACCTTGCTCTCTGGATAAACAAGTTTTGTGTCCATAGGCATTAGTAGAGTTACATATAATGGCTATTATTTCCATTCTGAAATGATCAATCGATTCCTACGTATGAACCCCCAAGAGCGCGTGAAATTAATGTCTCACATCTGAAAATTATGATTCATAATCGTCTACATGTGGGATAACAGATCGGGTATTGACTCCACCATGACAGAACGCGCCATGGGAATTACTTCCACCTGGTTGTCGATGCTTCTGTGGATGTCACGGGTTAAGTGATTTGCTGTTGAAATGTCTGTGTAGTGTCGATAGACAAGGGATTTTTGTGTTTTATAATTTTACCTGAGGGACTATTGATCTTTGAACCATGGTTAAAGACAGATGGGAAGATGAAGGACTAATCCATTTGCTAGTTCTCCATGCCAGATTGTCATTACACAGGCAAGGCATATCGTGTTGACTTGTCAAGTCTTCCATCCATCGCTGATCTTCACCTGAGAAAAACAGATTTTTTGAATGTAAGTTTTGGCGTACTAAAACATAAAATTGAGGTGGAATGTTTGAAGTACACCACATCCTACCCAACAAACACAACATGACATTCACTGGAGTGCGTCGTATGAGTCTGATGAGCTTAGTGATTCCTGTAAACTTGATTTGTTATCGTTAACTCGCTTCTAGAGGATAATCTGTGTTGCACGCTAAACTTGTTATATTGTTATCACCTGAATATATCAATTCATTGTCAGCGTTGTTCGAAAGGGAAGAATTATTGAATGTCAAAGTTATAAACTTTTCAGAGTCTGCAAACAAATTTAACCCCTCGAGAGAGTGAACAGAGCGGATTTTATGTCTGTTGAGAGAACTTATGAGGATGCATCAAAATACCTTTCCATGGATATGTTGACGAATGTTACTGTCCCCATTAATGGCCAAAACGATCTTGAACTCGATATGAAGCAAAATCCATAGAATCCAATCTCAAAACAGTCCAATTGAGAGGAAATGAAACACTGATGAATAGGAGGACACAAATGTGGCGTACGCCGACATCTTATAACATTTGAAAAGTACTTTTATCATAACATCCACAAATGAGTGTTGTCTCTCATATTAGTTCACATCTTGTGTGGGTCGAAGATAAATTCATACGAAACTTCGATTGCATTGATTCCACCTGTATCATGAAAGGTATGAAAAGAAATTGTTTGCGAAAAAGGTGAACATGTCCGATTCTACTCGGTGGCTTATTCGTCACAAAGCGCAAGCGCCACCTTTCCTGAGTTGGACACTTTATCAATGGTCTCTGTTTTTGCAGGGGTGGTATTTAAATCGAAAAATGTTTTATTGCTTTATATCTGTATCGGTGGCTGGTGTTGCATTATTGTTTTATCATCGTGCCGTTTGGGGCAAAAAGAAACTTAATCAAATAATAATTGAATGGAAAACTCTTGAACGATTAGGTTGGTCTAATAAAATGGAAAGTATGGTGGTCCTTAATTTGAAGGCTAGTTGTTTGCTATTCCGTAATTCTGACATATACATATACGACATTGGGCACGTTTCCTTTGGAGGGACAGAACGTTGCTGTATTAGTGCGGCTGTTGTGTTGATGAACATCGTGCGGATTACGGCGCCACCATGTTTCCTAAAGTCGCTGTCCAAAGCATCCTATATACGCCGCAGAATAGCATATCACGCAACTGAGATGTATCTATAAAGCTATCAGATGAGCTGACGTTGATGAAAAGGGAATTTCATTTGCCAGAATCTTCAACATGCTGAAGTTACCCCATGTTACGACAAGTCAAGTTATAATAACGAACTGTGGAACGTCACACATTTTGCAGAAGTAAAAGAAGCAATCTGAATTCAAACTACGATGTTGCAATCTTCAGCTTCATAAAGACACCAGTCAACGTAACAAACCCGTCGTAATAAACTTATGATGATCATGCCTGGTCTGTACACGTTCCAGTTTCATTCTTACGTCAGAATGTTATTTATACACTAATCTTAGATTTGCAATCTTAAATACCGTAACGCTACCCTCAGCAAAAACATTGTACATACTTTCTATTGCTTTCAAATGCCATCACTGAACTCAGCAAAGCAAGTCAAAACCATTTATAACATTTTACTTTGATTAAAGCAGTTCTTAAGGTCAAAATTTATTGCATTTAATACATTATCGTTTCAGAGTTAAGAGACAATGTCTTATAAGCCTTTATAATTCAACTAAATGATATATTTTATTGATGTAACCTATCTCTGACATTTGAATAAACAATTATGTTTGCATGTCTGTCTCTGATAACCCTTGACCTTCAGACGTACCGTTCTTGATACATACTTCCTGTTCTATATACCGTATGCTCATATCAGAAACTCTTTACTTAACATAAGAACAGAAATCATTGCCACAAATCATGCAACTGTTCGTTACAATGTAGCAATATTGCACTCTGCTAAATGATCTTGATGTCAGTGGTGCTTTGAGTCATTGTTAGGTGGAGTGAAACCAATACACCTCGTATACCGAAGACAACAACCACGAACCAATCGTGATCAAGGCTACTACATACAACCATCAGCTCATCAGAGTCCAGTCAGTCATTTTCAGTTTGTTTATCCTTTGATTCTATTTGTATGTCACCTATTATGACCTCTTGTGATCTCAAACATCTATTGCTTCTTGGTTTTTCATTGTGCTTTTAAATTGCACCCAATTCAAATCACCCAAACCACGCCCCATGCTTGCTGCTCTTACTTGCTTGATAACGGTTTTACTCCCGCACATCGGTGTTACACAGTACGCGTTGGTAAAGCTGCATACGTTTCTAAGATCGCTAGTCTTGACAGCAAGAAAACAGAGAAATGGACAGCTCTTTGACGTTTTAATAATCAATATGGCACAACACAATAAATCATCAGTTTTGATTCTGAACATACCTGTAAAGGTATGGAACTATAGAGAAGATCAGGCAGCGGCGCTCTATTTATTACGGCTATTTGTGCCTGGAAACGTTGTTCAATCAATATCTATACCTCCATGTGCTTCGGCACTTCGTCTGTACTCCTACGTCGCATGTAGTACCGTTGCAGAGGAAACTGTATCCATTTGTTTGTGCAAAGCTGCTTCCAACTCACGCTGATTTTGTAAAGGTGGTACACGTGTTTGTAACCGTCGCCCGATGGAAATCTTTACGGCCCAGAAAAGCCTGCGTCTGGACTCGTAGAAGGTGATCACCGCACTATTCTGAATGGAAAGCTGACACTGTACTCAGGACGGTGTGACCAATGTTTGACATCTATAAATACAGGTCTTGTAGCAAGAGGATTACTATCGAATACGATATTGTGTTCACCGCAACGGACGCTTCCTGATATACCGCCAAATTCCAACGTATTGGCGCAAGTGAAATTTTACAGTCTGAGAGAGACACATCCACGCCACACCATGATTTCCGGAACTCCACCAAAGGCAACATAATGGGTTTTTTCTGCTGCAAATGCTATATTTCACGCTCAGCAAATTCTCTGCAGCATCAATCACACGTAGAATCACCTCTCTATGTGTTCTTCATCAACAATCCGCAGATTATAGAAGTAGCTACAGGTAAAGCCAAACGCGCTTGTAGTTGATGATCGCCTGAACAGACATTTGATGGTCCTTCTAGAGTTGTAACCGTCTCTTGTTCTCGTAGAACACCGCGAAAATGGTAGCCCATGGTTCTTCAGAACAGCGTTTGTGGTGAATGGTTGTCGTCGAGTGAGCCTCAGTAGTGTCATGTCTTCACGATCTTCTTCAGCCCTGGGTCGTCTGCATGATTCACCTTCTTGGTTTCCCCTGACCAAACGACTGACAACTGCGTATGTATCGCCCAGTGAAGATTCACATCAATAATGTGCCATCTCTGGCCATCTGATAACTTCTATTCCG
Source organism: Haliotis rubra (assembly GCF_003918875.1). Lineage (NCBI taxonomy): Eukaryota > Metazoa > Mollusca > Gastropoda > Lepetellida > Haliotidae > Haliotis > Haliotis rubra. The sequence goes on along the minus strand of NW_025766786.1, from coordinate 4,799 downwards.
TACCGTAGGGTCAGAAAGATGATTGAACATTATAAACTATGCAGAATAAAAAACAGATAGTTTCTTCGATGAACATTGTTAATGATACGCAAACCTGAATTTCCAAAGCATTGGTTGTGTTGAAGGAACAACATATTTAAGGGGAATAAACCTCTTTCCAAGTGGAATATTTTATGTTTCTATCTCAAAGATGGTGAAGCTAGCATTCACAAACACTCAAAAAATTCTGGGTATTCATAGTGTCATCTAGTCTCTTCTGTCATATAGAAATTGTCACACTTTCTTTGAATAAATAAACTTGAATACTCGTTTAAAAGGAATCATAGTACATCGGAAAATGTAATTTTATCGCAAAGAAAAATATGAAAAATAACTTTTCGTGATGACTGGAATGAAACTTTTGCTTTTATTAAATATAATTCAGTGCAATGACCCATCATTCATGATAAATAACATCGCGTGTTTGAGATCTCTCAGCTGCCCACTTTGACGGAATTTTGAAGTTGGCTGACGAAATACGATTCCTGTGTAATGTGCAAAAAGAACAAACGTCCTCATGAAGACGAACGTCTGCCAGTGTCGTGCATCAGATCACTTGAAGTACTTTTATTGCAAACACAGCACAAAACAACCTGGCAGTCAGTTTGACAAAGTTGCTATTTTCACAGCAACTGCTCGTCTTTCTTCAGATAATGCAAGAAACTTTTATATTGAGTGTTTTGTTTTGTCTTTCTATTTGTGGAATATGTTAAACTATCGCGTCGGATGGTCATTTGGTAAACTGGAAACAAAAAACTGTTATTTAACCCATTCGCGAGAACTTACGTTGACCGTGAGCAGTTTGGAGGAAGACTTGTCTACAATATGACGGCTTTCCGCGAATTCTTGCATGGGCTTTGTGAACATAATCTACATTCTTCGATAGAATGGGATATATATAGATAGATATATACTTTACGTTTGAAGCCCTGTCTTAAAAATACTCCATTTGTTTTCTTTGTACGCTTGTATGTGGTTCAATGTCGCATATAATAGTGAATAGAAATTTGAAAATTAATTACCATGACACTATTGCTATTACCTTACAAAACGATTTAAATAAAACAGTGACTATTATTTTGGTAGCTTTCGAGGATGTTCTGGCCAGTAATCATGTGATTATTTATTGAAGAAGTGCGGTAATCACCCGCAGATCTAACCTCCTCTCTCTTTTACTTGACCTCCAGTGATGAGTGGTTAGAGACAAAACATGTCGGCTTCTTCAAACAATGATTGTCGTTTGAAGTGTATTCAAATATTTATTCTGTCAATGTCAATTTAGAAAAACTCTCTGCCTTTCTCGACACATCTGCTTGAAGTTGTTTCCAGGTCCAAAATGACGAGTGTTGAAATTGACAAGCCTCATTAAATGATGTCATATCCACTCTTGTCCATATAGATTTTCCTTAGCTCCGTTGACATAAGTCTTTGACTACACAGCTTGCTTCCTTACACACAGGCATAAAGATAAGCATAAAGAACAAAGGTATTGTTAGGATAGACTTCCAAGCTTGTACAGAAGAGAATGTATACCCTCCCTGATCTGTGGAAATACCCCTGTTTCTCTAAATCGGAGTCAAAGTGTACTCAGATCACAAATATAATTTCTGATGCATGAATGTGGATGGTGGACGGTGGATGGGGATGGTGATACGTGTGTTATATCATATTTGTTGATCTATGCAGGTGTCTATAAGGAACTGTAGCACATCGTATGTCGGGACATATTTACAAAGAGTGACTCTGTGTAATACTTACAGCCGGCTGGGATGTCTGTGGACTAGAAGGAACACGACTCGAGCAGTGAGTATATGCGAGGATTGTATAATTCCAGTGTGTAGGAACAATGACTAATTCTAATAGTGTGAAAGAAAGGCTGATTTAAATTATTTCAGCAATGTTCCTGATAACTGAACATGGTAAAACGGAACGAAGCATTAAAATAACCACTCCTGTACGATTCCCGAATATCTTTAACAATTCCCTAGAACAACAATAAACTGCTCACTTGTATCATCCAATATCACAAATATTCCAATATCAACTGTTAGCACTCCGCAATTATAAAAAATACCTCGTTAACGGTGGCCATAACACTTTGTGTGCAGTACGGATTTAATAATTCGTAATAAACCTGTTTTGTCGATACCAGAATTGCTGGGTGTCAATTTCATGCTGAAATAAACGATTATTTGTTGGTAGCTATTACAACAGTTGCCAATGACCAGCAAAACATCAATTTATAACGCTCATCGACTGCAGATCTATATCTCTATGGCTGGAAGTTATAATGTTTGCAGATTTCGCAGGAGCGCAATGGGAGGTGGTATAACGATATCAGGGCGTTTATGAGATTACCAGTAATACACTCAAGTCACGATTCTACAGATTATAGCTTAAGAAACACTTCATGAGTTCTTTCACATGTTATTCGGTCAGGAAGAAAGTAGCCCCAGAGCTTGAATTGATGTTATCCAGATAATGTATCCGTTCAATCAGTACATCAGCAATGATGTATTACACACGAATCTATGTGTGGTAACTGTTCTAAGCAAGGCATGTGGGTGGTAAGTTTACTTCTCAAGAGAAGTTTCTTGAAAAGGATATTCTTACATATCAACCGTGGATATGTACTTGTTGAAATTAATTGTAAGACATATATGTATATTTTTGCAATATTTTGTCGTGATAGTTTCAACCTCATTGTCACAGTATATGTTTTTATTAATTCCCATTCACAACTACAGATCTATCACCGCTGTACACAAACACAGTCGTATGTACAGAAGTTGTTTAATGTCTTGCACAAACTGAGAAAACTGTTTTAATTATGAATGCCAGGAAATGATTCAACTCCTCGTATTGGAATATTAAGCAGCGATTTGAACGGCGAGCTTTACATTCAAGAATCATTTTGTTACTTGGAGATTTCCGTCCTTATGTAGATAAACAGGGCGAAGCGTTTCTGGATAGGACAATAAACAACTCCTAAACACACGTCTACCTCATGTGAATGGTGGTTATAACTGTTTGTTCAGTCAGCGCATGAACAATCTAGTGTATATATTCATGCTGTGACGGGTAGCAATTGCTTGAAGTGAGGTGTCTGGTCTTCAGCCCGAAACCGAAATATGATGCCAGAAAGTGTGCCACCCACCAAACTGGATGGTAAATTAGCACATTTGGATGGACATAGTAATATCTTTAGTTACATTTGTTCGAACCGGTGTGCCACCCACCAAACTGGATGGTAAATTAGCTTCGATTAATAACCTCTCGCCGCTGCAGGTTACAAAAACATCAGGTAGATTCCACTTGAATCCCACAAACCTATTTCTCGATTCATGCTTAAGATTTCATATCAGATACATTCCTAAACAACGGATGAACAATTTGTATCTACAAAGAAAAACAAACGATTATTAAACTGTAAACTTGCTATATTCACTCAAATATATATTTAGGTAAAAACGCGGGCACCCGTGAAACAAATTTGTTTTCCAGTGACCACACCTAAGCGGGAAGTCTGCCTATCTCGATGACTAAACTCGGTATGTAGATATCACGATTCATGCTCTAAATGAGTGAGTGAGTTTGGTTTTTACGCCATTTTTGGCAATAATATTCCAGCAATACGGCGCGGAGGACACTAGAAATGAGCTTTTACATTACTGTACCCATGTGGGGAATCGAACCAGAGTCCCTTTCGGTGTGACGAGCGACCGCTTTAACCACTAGGGCTACTTCCACCGCACCTCATGTTTCAAAAGAACGACCTTATATCTGTGATAGGGTCAACAATGTTAATTATGTTAGCGACATTTACTTATCATGCATACTCATAATTTACTAATGGCAATAGTGTATACTTACTGTGCTACTGGATTTTACTGAACTTCACAGTAACTACTCGGTCATTCTGTACTTTCATGTTGGATTGTAAACTCGCTTTAATTCAAATTCATTAACCTCCTGGTCGCTAAGCTGCTAAAACTATAGTAGAATCACAAGACCATGTGTGTGGTAGTCAGTGTGGTGGCGTAGTCAATGTGTGGCATATTTTGCAACTTTTGCTGATGTTCTACGTTTCTGTATAATACTTCCTCAGGACTGCATTTTACCCATGCTAAACTTAAACTTCAATTTCCAGGATTTGTCTTTGTTTCTAATCAGAGTAAAATATGCTGCAGAAGATACCGTTTACAGCGGGAATTTGATTTTTAAAGCACATTCAACATGTACTGTTTTCCTATTTAAGAAAGCGTACCATACTCATAAATAAAGTATCGTACTTTTCTTATTATTCATCTACTTCTAAAATACTCAGTCAAAACACATATCGTTCTCTCTACTTGCTCTTTACAAAATGGCAGGTGCTTCTTGATTAATAGCCATGTGTATATATCACTGATACATCAGAACATGAACAAAATGTAAATATAAAGATGCATAATGATATTAAAATGTACGTATATATTCCCTTCGAATATATGTATAAGTAAAACAAGAAATGACAAGTATTTGTTCTTCCAGACCACACCTTAACATGTTAATTTCGATGACGAGTGTTCCACCTTGAACGTGCGAGTTACGTCCCTACTGGCAACTCCTAGCTCGCCTTCCCGCCTGGCTGTTTGTCCAGGAGGCCATTTTTACCTATTTCTGCAACCACATGGCTAATTTATTTATCTGATTTAATTCAATTTATCTAAACTGGTGGAACTTAACTGAATCAGGTTTCTGCGAAGCCCGGCAGAAGT
>NW_025766785.1:0-19569 GCF_003918875.1 Haliotis rubra | reverse complement strand
GACTGTAGTGACAAGACTTGTAGTGATATAATTGCTGTTTGCTCTTAAGACTGTAGTGACAAGACTTGTAGTGATATAATTGTTGTTGCTCTTAAGACTGTAGTGACAAGACTCTGTAGTGATATAATTGTTGTTGCTCTTAAGACTGTAGTGACAAGCTTTGTGGTGATATAATTGTTGTTGCTCTTAAGACTGTAGTGACAATACTTCGTGTGGTGATATAATTGTTGTTGCTCTTAAGACTGTAGTGACAAGACTTGTAGTGATATAATTGTTGTTGCTCTTAAGACTGCAGTGACAAGACTTGTAGTGACATAATTGTTGCTGCTCTTAAGACTGTAGTGACAAGACTTGTAGTGATATAATTGTTGTTGCTCTTAAGACTGTAGTGACAAGCTTGTAGTGATATAATTGTTGTTGCTCTTAAGACTGTAGTGACAAGACTTTGCAGTGATATAATTGTTGTTGCTCTTAAGACTGTAGTGACAAGACTTGTAGTGATATAATTGTTGTTTGCTCTTAGGACTGTAGTGACAAGCTTTGTAGTGATATAATTGTTGTTGCTCTTAAGACTGTAGTGACAAGACTTGTAATTATATAAGCAATTGTTGCTGCTCTTAAGACTGTGAGTGACAAGACTTGTAGTGATATAATTGTTGTTGCTCTTAAGACTGTAGTGACAAGACTTGTAGTGATATAATTGTTGTTGCTCTTAAGACTGTAGTGACAAGCTTTGTAGTGATATAATTGTTGTTGCTCTTAGGACTGTAGTGACAAGACTTTGTAGTGATATAATTGTTGTTGCTCTTAAGACTGTAGTGACAAGACTTGTAGTGATATAATTGTTGTTGCTCTTAAGACTGTAGTGACAAGACTTGTAGTGATATAATTGTTGTTGCTCTTAGGACTGCAGTGACAAGACTTGTAGTGATATAATTGTTGTTGCTCTTAAGACTGTAAGTGACAAACTGAGTGATATAATTGTTGTTGCTCTTAAGACTGTAGTGACAAGCTTTGTGGTGATATAATTGTTGTTGCTCTTAAGACTGTAGTGACAAGACTTGCAGTGATATAATTGCTGTTGCTCTTAAGACTGTAGTGACAAGACTTGTAGTGATATAATTGTTGTTGCTCTTAAGACTGTAGTGACAAGACTTGTAGTGATATAATTGTTGTTGCTCTTAAGACTGTAGTGACAAGTTTGTAGTTATATAATTGTTGTTGCTCTTAAGACTGTAGTGACAAACTTCGTGATGATATAATTGTTGTTGCTCTTAACTGTAGAAAGGACAAGACTTGTAGTGATATAATTGTTATTGCTCTAGACTAGCAGTACAAAGACTTGTAGTGATATAATTGTTGTTGCTCTTAGGACTGTAGTGACAAGACTTGTAGTTATATAATTGCTGTTGCTCTTAAGACTGTAGTGACAAGACTTGTATGGATATAATTGTTGTTGCTCTCTTAGGACTGTAGTGACAAGCTTTGTAGTGATATAATTGTTGTTGCTCTTAGGACTGTAGTGACAAGCTTTGTAGTGATATAATTGTTGTTGCTCTTAAGACTGTAGTGACAATACTTCTGTGGTGATGTAATTGTTGTTGCTCTTAAGACTGTAGTGACAAACTTTGTAGTGATATAATTGTTACAATTGCTCTTAGGACTGTAGTGACAAGACTTGTAGTGATATAATTGTTGCTGCTCTTAAGACTGTAGTGACAAGACTTGTAGTGATATAATTGTTGTTGCTCTTAAGACTGTAGTGACAAACTTTGTAGTGATATAATTGTTGTTGCTCTTAGGACTGTAGTTGACAAGCTTTGTAGTGATATAATTGTTGTTGCTCTTAGGACCGTAGTGACAAGCTTTGCAGAAGAATATAATTGTTGCTGCTCTTAAGACTGTAGTGACAAGCTTTGTGGTGATATAATTGTTGTTGCTCTTAAGACTGTAGTGACAAGCTTTGTGGTGATATAATTGTTGTTGCTCTTTAAGACTGTGAGTGACAAGCTTTGTGGTGATATAATTGTTGTTGCTCTTAAGACTGTAGTGACAAGACTTTGAGTGATATAATTGTTGTTGCTCTTAGGACTGTAGTGACAAGACTTGTAGTGATATAACTGCTGTTGCTCTTAAGACTGTAGTGACAAGACTTGTAGTGATATAATTGTTGTTGCTCTTAAGACTGTAGTGACAAGCTTTGTGGTGATATAATTGTTGTTGCTCTTAAGACTGTAGTGACAAGACTTGTAGTGATATAATTGTTGTTGCTCTTAAGACTGTAGTGACAAGACTTCGTGGTGATATAATTGTTGTTGCTCTTAAGACTGTAGTGACAAGACTTGTAGTGATATAATTGTTGCTGTTGCTCTTAGGACTGTAGTGACAAGACTTGTAGTGATATAATTGTTGTTGCTCTTAAGACTGTAGTGACAAGACTTGTAGTGATATAATTGTTGTTGCTCTTAAGACTGTAGTGACAAGACTTGTAGTGATATAATTGTTGTTGCTCTTAAGACTGTAGTGACAAGACTTGTAGTGATATAATTGTTGTTGCTCTTAAGACTGTAGTGACAAGACTTGTAGTGATATAATTGTTGTTGCTCTTAGGACTGTAGTGACAAGACTTGTAGTTATATAATTGTTGTTGCTCTTAAGACTGTAGTGACAAGACTTGTAGTGATATAATTGTTGTTGCTCTTAGGACTGTGAGTGACAAGCTTCGTAGTGACATATAATTGTTGTTGCTTTGACTGTAGTAACAAGCTATGATGTAATTGTTGTTGCTCTTAAGACTGTAGTGACAAGACTTTGTGGTGATATAATTGTTGTTGCTCTTAAGACTGTAGTGACAAGCCTTTGTAGTGATATAATTGTTGTTGCTCCAAGACCGTAAGACTTGTAGTGAAAGTGACAAGACTTGTGAGTGATATAATTGTTGTTGCTCTTAGGACTGTAGTGACAAGCTTCTAGTGGTGATATAATTGTTGTTGCTCTTAAGACTGTAGTGACAAGCTTTGTAGTGATATAATTGTTGTTGCTCTTAAGACTGTAGTGACAAGCTTCGTGGTGATATAATTGTTGTTGCTCTTAAGATTGTAGTGACAAGACTTGTAGTGATATAATTGTTGTTGCTCTTAAGACTGTAGTGACAAGACTTGTAGTGATATAATTGTTGTTGCTCTTAAGACTGTAGTGGACAAGACTTGTAGTGATATAATTGTTGTTGCTCTTAAGACTGTAGTGACAAGACTTGTAGTGATATAATTGTTGCTGCTCTTAGGACTGTAGTGACAAGCCTTGTAGTGATATAATTGTTGTTGCCTTAAGACTTTGTGACAAGCTGATGTAATTGTTGTTGCTCTTAGGACTGTAGTGACAAGCTTTGTGGTGATGTAATTGTTGTTGCTCTTAAGACTGTAGTGACAAGCTTTGTAGTGATATAATTGTTGTTGCTCTTAGGACTGTAGTGACAAGACTTGTAGTGATATAATTGTTGTTGCTCTTAAGACTGTAGTGACAAGACTTGTAGTGATATAATTGTTGTTGCTCTTAGGACTGTAGTGACAAGCTTTGTAGTGATATAATTGTTGTTGCTCTTAGGACTGTAGTGACAAGCTTTGTAGTGATATAATTGTTGTTGCTCTTAGGACTGTAGTGACAAGCTTTGTAGTGATATAATTGTTGTTGCTCTTAAGACTGTAGTGACAAGCTTTGTGGTGATATAATTGTTGTTGCTCTTAAGACTGTAGTGACAAGCTTCGTGGTGATATAATTGTTGTTGCTCTTAAGACTGTAGTGATAAGATTTGTGGTGATATAATTGTTGCTGCTCTTAAGACTGTAGTGACAAGACTTTGTAGTGATATAATTGTTGTTGCTCTTAAGACTGTAGTGACAAGACTTGCAGTGATATAATTGCTGTTGCTCTTAAGACTGTAGTGACATGACTTGTAGTGATATAATTGTTGTTGCTCTTAAGACTGTAGTGACAAGCTTTGTATTGATATAATTGTTGTTGCTCTTAAGACTGTAGTGACAAGCTTTGTGGTGATATAATTGTTGTTGCTCTTAAGACTGTAGTGACAGGCTTAGTGGTGATATAATTGTTGTTGCTCTTAAGACTGAAGTGACAAGATTCGTAGTGATATAATTGTTGTTGCTCTTAAGACTGTAGTGACAAGACTTGTAGTGATATAATTGTTGTTGCTCTCTAAGGACTGTAGTGACAAGACTTGTAGTGATATAATTGTTGCTGCTCTTAGGACTGTAGTGACAAGACTTGTAGTTATATAATTGCTGTTGCTCTTAAGACTGTAGTGACAAGACTTGTAGTGATATAATTGTTGTTGCTCTTAAGACTGTAGTGACAAGACTTGTAGTGATATAATTGTTGTTGCTCTTAGGACTGTAGTGACAAGACTTGTAGTGATATAATTGTTGTTGCTCTTAAGACTGTAGTGACAAGACTTGTAGTTATATAATTGCTGTTGCTCTTAAGACGGTAGTGACAAGACTTGTAGTGATATAATTGTTGTTGCTCTTAGGACTGTAGTGACAAGACTTGTAGTGATATAATTGTTGTTGCTCTTAGGACTGTAGTGACAACTGACTTTAGTGATATAATTGCTGTTGCTCTTAAGACTGTAGTGACAAGACTTGTAGTGATATAATTGTTGTTGCTCTTAGACTGTAGTGACAAGACTTGAGTGTGATATAAATTGTTGTTGCTCTTAAGACTGTAGTGACAAGACTTGTAGTGATATAATTGTTGTTGCTCTTAAGACTGTAGTGACAAGACTTGTAGTGATATAATTGTTGCTGCTCTTAAGACTGCAGTGACAAGACTTGTAGTGATATAATTGTTGTTTGCTCTTAAGACTGTAGTGACAAGACTTGTAGTGATATAATTGTTGCTTGCTCTTAAGACTGTAGTGACAAGACTTTGTAGTGATATAATTGTTGTTGCTCTTAAGACTGTAGTGACAAGACTTGTAGTGATATAATTGTTGTTGCCTTTAAGACTGTAGTGACAAGCTTGTAGTGATATAATTGTTAATTGCTCTTAGGACTGTAGTGACAAGCTTTGTGGTGATGTAATTGTTGTTGCTCTTAAGACTGCAGTGACAAGACTTTGTAGTGATATAATTGTTGTTGCTCTTAAGACTGTAGTGACAAGACTTTGTAGTGATATAATTGTTGTTGCTCTTAAGACTGTAGTGACAAGCTTTGTAGTGATATAATTGTTGTTGCTCTTAAGGACTGTAGTGACAAGCTTTGAAGTGATATAATTGTTGTTGCTCTTAGGACTGTAGTGACAAACTGTAGTGATATAATTGTTGTTGCTCTTAGGACTGTAGTGATGAAACTTTGCTGTAGTGATATAATTGTTGTTGCTCTTAAGACTGTAGTGACAAGCTTTGTAGTGATATAATTGTTGTTGCTCTTAAGACTGTAGTGACAAGCTTTGTAGTGATATAATTGTTGTTACTCTTAAGACTGTAGTGACAAGACTTGTGAGTGATATAATTGTTGTTGCTCTTAAGACTGTAGTGACAAGCTTTGTGGTGATATAATTGTTGTTGCTCTTAAGACTGTAGTGACAAGCTTTGTAGTGATATAATTGTTGTTGCTCTTAGGACTGTAGTGACAAGACTTGTAGTGATATAATTGTTGTTGCTCTTAAGACTGTAGTGACAAGACTTGTAGTGATATAATTGTTGTTGCTCTTAAGACTGTAGTGACAAGCTTTGTAGTGATATAATTGTTGTTGCTCTTAGGACTGTAGTGACAGCTTGTAGCGATATAATTGTTGTTGCTTTGACTGTAGTGAGACTATAAGTGATATAATTGTTGCCTTTAGGACTGTAGTGACAAGACTTCTGTAGTGATATAATTGTTGTTGCTCTTAAGACTAGTGACAAGACTTAGTGACATAAATTGTTGTTGCTCTTGTGACTGTAGTGACAAAGACTTGTAGTGATATAATTGTTGTTGCTCTTAAGACTGTAGTGACAAGCTTGTAGTGATATAATTGTTGTTGCTCTTAAGACTGTAGTGACAAGACTTGTAGTGATATAATTGTTGTTGCTCTTAAGACTGTAGTGACAAGATTTGTGGTGATATAATTGTTGTTGCTCTTAAGACTGTAGTGACAAGACTTGACAGTGATATAATTGTTGTTGCTCTTAAGACTGTAGTGACAAGCTTTGTAGTGATATAATTGCTGTTGCTCTTAAGACTGTAGTGACAAGACTTGTAGTGATATAATTGTTGTTGCTCTTAAGACTGTAGTGACAAGACTTTGTAGTGATATAATTGTTGTTGCTCTTAAGACTGTAGTGACAAGCTTTGTGAGTGATATAATTGTTGTTGCTCTTAAGACTGTAGTGACAAGCTTCGTTGGTGATATAATTGTTGTTGCTCTTTAGGACTGTAGTGACAAGACTTGTAGTGATATAATTGTTGTTGCTCTTAAGACTGTAGTGACAAGACTTGTAGTGATATAATTGTTGTTGCTCTTAGGACTGTAGTGACAAGCTTTGTAGTGATATAATTGTTGTTGCTCTTAGGACTGTAGTGACAAGACTTGTAGTGATATAATTGTTGTTGCTCTTAAGACTGTAGTGACAAGACTTGTAGTGATATAATTGTTGTTGCTCTTAAGACTGTAGTGACAAGACCTTGTAGTGATATAATTGTTGTTGCTCTTAAGACTGTAGTGACAAGACTTTGTAGTGATATAATTGTTGTTGCTCTTAAGACTGTAGTGACAAGACTTGTAGTGATATAATTGTTGTTGCTCTTAAGACTGTAGTGACAAGCTCGCAGATTGTAGTGATATAAATTGTTGTTGCTCTTAAGACTGTAGTGACAAGACTTGCAGTGATATAATTGTTGTTGCTCTTAAGACTGTAGTGACAAGACTTGTAGTGATATAATTGTTGTTGCTCTTAGGACTGTAGTGACAAGACTTGTAGTGATATAATTGTTGTTGCTCTTAAGACTGTAGTGACAAGACTTGTAGTGATATAATTGCTGTTGCTCTTAAGACTGTAGTGACAAGACTTGTAGTGATATAATTGTTGTTGCTCTTAAGACTTGTAGTGACAAGACTTGTAGTGATATAATTGTTGTTGCTCTTAAGACTGTAGTGACAAGCTTTGTAGGTGATATAATTGTTGTTGCTCTTAGACTGTAGTGACAAGACTTGTAGTGATATAATTGTTGCTCTTAAGACTGTAGTGACAAGACTTGTAGTGATATAATTGTTGTTGCTCTTAAGACTGTAGTGACAAGACTTGTAGTGATATAATTGTTGTTGCTCTTAAGACTGTAGTGACAAGACTTGTAGTGATATAATTGTTGTTGCTCTTAAGACTGTAGTGACAAGACTTGTAGTGATATAATTGTTGTTGCTCTTAAGACTGTAGTGACAAGACTTGTAGTGATATAATTGTTGTTGCTCTTAAGACTGTAGTGACAAGCTTCGTGGTGATATAATTGTTGTTGCTCTTAAGACTGTAGTGACAAGACTTGTAGTGATATAATTGTTGTTGCTCTTAAGACTGTAGTGACAAGACTTGTAGTGATATAATTGTTGTTGCTCTTAAGACTGTAGTGACAAGCTTTGTGGAAGTGATATAATTGTTGTTGCTCTTAAGACTGTAGTGACAAGCTTTGAAGGTGATATAATTGTTGTTGCTCTTAAGACTGTAGTGACAAGACTTGTAGTGATATAATTGTTGTTGCTCTTAAGACTGTAGTGACAAGCTTTGTAGTGATATAATTGTTGTTGCTCTTAAGACTGTAGTGACAAGCTTTGTAGTGATATAATTGTTGTTGCTCTTAAGACTGTAGTGACAAGCTTTGTAGTGATATAATTGTTGTTGCTCTTAAGACTGTAGTGACAAGCTTTGACTCTTAAGACTTCTGTAGTGATATAATTGTTGTTGCTCTTAGGACTGTAGTGACAAGCTTTATAGATAGTGATATAATTGTTGTTGCTCTTAAGACTGTAGTGACAAGCTTTGTAGTGATATAATTGTTGTTGCTCTTAAGACTGTAGTGACAAGACTTTGTAGTGATATAATTGTTGTTGCTCTTAAGACTGTAGTGACAAGACTTTGTAGTGATATAATTGTTGTTGCTCTTAAGACTGTGTAGTGACAAGCTTGTAGTGATATAATTGTTGTTCTTAAAACTGACTTAAGACTGACTAGTGATGACTTTGTAGACTGTATTGACAAGCTGATATAATTAGTATTGTTGCTCTTAAGACTGTAGTGACAGCCCAGTTTGTGGTGATATAATTGTTGTTGCTCTTAAGACTGTAGTGACAAGCTTTGTGGTGATATAATTGTTGTTGCTCTTTAAGACTGTAGTGACAAGAATTTTGTAGTGATATAATTGTTGTTGCTCTTAAGACTGTAGTGACAAGACTTTGTAGTGATATAATTGTTGTTGCTCTTAAGAGGACTGTAGTGACAAGCTTTGTAGTGATATAATTGTTGTTGCTCTTAGGACTGTAGTGACAAGACTTGTAGTGATATAATTGTTGTTGCTCTTAAGACTGTAGTGACAAGACTTGTAGTGATATAATTGTTGTTGCTCTTAAGACTGTAGTGACAAGACTTGTAGTGATATAATTGTTGTTGCTCTTAAGACTGTAGTGACAAGACTTTGTAGTGATATAATTGTTGTTGCTCTTAAGACTGTAGTGACAAGACTTGTAGTGATATAATTGTTGTTGCTCTTAAGACTGCATGACAAGACTTGTAGTGTGATATAATTGTTGTTGCTCTTAAGACTGTAGTGACAAGACTTGTAGTGATATAATTGTTGTTGCTCTTAAGACTGTAGTGACAAGACTTTGTAGTGATATAATTGTTGTTGCTCTTAAGACTGTAGTGACAAGACTTGTAGTGATATAATTGTTGTTGCTCTTAAGACTGTAGTGACAAGCTTTGTGGTGATATAATTGTTGTTGCTCTTAAGACTGTAGTGACAAGACTTGTGTGATATATATAATTGTTGTTGCTCTTAAGACTGTAGTGACAAGACTTGTAGTGATATAATTGTTGTTGCTCTTAAGACTGTAGTGACAAGCTTTGTAGTGATATAATTGTTGTTGCTCTTAAGACTGTAGTGACAAGCTTTGTAGTGATATAATTGTTGTTGCTCTTAAGGACTGTAGTGACAAGCTTTGTAGTGATATAATTGTTGTTGCTCTTAAGACTGTAGTGACAAGCTTTGTAGTGATATAATTGTTGTTGCTCTTAAGACTGTAGTGACAAGACTTGTAGTGATATAATTGTTGTTGCTCTTAAGACTGTAGTGACAAGCTTTGTAGTGATATAATTGTTGTTGCTCTTAAGACTGTAGTGACAAGCTTTGTAGTGATATAATTGTTGTTGCTCTTAAGACTGTAGTGACAAGCTTTGTAGTGATATAATTGTTGTTGCTCTTAATACTGTAGTGACAAGCTTTGTAGTGATATAATTGTTGTTGCTCTTAAGACTGTAGTGACAAGCTTTGTAGTGATATAATTGTTGTTGCTCTTAGGACTGTAGTGACAAGCTTTGTAGTGATATAATTGTTGTTGCTCTTAAGACTGTAGTGACAAGACTTGTAGTGATATAATTGTTGTTGCTCTTAAGACTGTAGTGACAAGCTTTGTAGTGATATAATTGTTGTTGCTCTTAAGACTGTAGTGACAAGCTTTGTAGCGATATAATTGTTGTTACTCTTAAGACTGTAGTGACAAGCTTTGTAGTGATATAATTGTTGTTGCTCTTAAGACTGTAGTGACAAGCTTTGTAGTGATATAATTGTTGTTGCTCTTAAGACTGTAGTGACAAGCTTTGTAGTGATATAATTGTTGTTGCTCTTAAGACTGTAGTGACAAGCTTTGTGAGTGATATAATTAGTTGTTTGTTGCTCTTAAGACTGTAGTGACAAGACTTGTAGTGATATAATTGTTGTTGCTCTTAAGACTGTAGTGACAAGACTTGTAGTGATATAATTGTTGTTGCTCTTAAGACTGTAGTGACAAGCTTTGTAGTGATATAATTGTTGTTGCTCTTAAGACTGTAGTGACAAGCTTTGTAGTGATATAATTGTTGTTGCTCTTAAGACTGTAGTGACAAGACTTTGTAGTGATATAATTGTTGTTGCTCTTAAGACTGTAGTGACAAGCTTTGTAGTGATATAATTGTTGTTGCTCTTAAGACTGTAGTGACAAGACTTGTAGTGATATAATTGTTGTTGCTCTTAAGACTGTAGTGACAAGCTTTGTAGTGATATAATTGTTGTTGCTCTTAAGACTGTAGTGACAAGCTTGTAGTGATATAATTGTTGTTGCTCTTAGGACTGTAGTGACAAGACTTGTAGTGATATAATTGTTGTTGCTCTTAAGACTGTAGTGACAAATTGTTGTAGACTTGTAGTGATATAATTGTTGTTGCTCTTAAGACTGTAGTGACAAGACTTGTAGTGATATAATTGTTGTTGCTCTTAGGACTGTAGTGACAAAGACTTGTAGTGATATAATTGTTGTTGCTCTTAGGACTGTAGTGACAAGACTTGTAGTGATATAATTGTTGTTGCTCTTAAGACTGTAGTGACAAGACTTGTAGTGATATAATTGTTGTTGTTGCTCTTAAGACTTGTAGTGACAAGACTTGTAGTGATATAATTGTTGTTGCTCTTAGGACTGTAGTGACAAGCTTGGTAGTGATATAATTGTTGTTGCTCTTAAGACTGTAGTGACAAGCTTTGTAGTGATATAATTGTTGTTGCTCTTAAGACTATAGTGACAAGCTTTGTGGTGATATAATTGTTGTTGCTCTTAAGACTGTAGTGACAAGCTTTGTAGTGATATAATTGTTGTTGCTCTTAAGACTGTAGTGACAAGACTTGTAGTGATATAATTGTTGTTGCTCTTAAGACTGTAGTGACATGCTTTGTAGTGATATAATTGTTGTTGCTCTTAAGAATTTCTTTTGTATGTCGTTTAAGATTGTGTAAGGGGCCCAGGGAGAACGTTCGTCATAACGCCTCTCTCCCTCTTGTGTCGAATGTCAGTATATATTCCTAAATATACATTCACGATTCATTTCAACTACAATTTTCACAGTGACTCTGTGATAAAAAAATTATCAGGAGCTTGTGTCATGACTATTTTTATCATCGTAGAAACGGAAAAATGAATCATCACTTTCAGATAAGCTACTTCCTCTGCGGTGAGTCGATATTCAAGGACAGGCGTAAGCAAACGTTCCACCTACGCATAAACATATCTGTGATGGTTTAACAATGGACGCACCCCTTAATGTTACGTGCCAGTCACGGCGTTCTAGCATACACGATTTTCATACAGTTTGAGGGTTTGGGTGGAATGGGTCACTGAAAGGCTTTTGTGGATTGAAAACGTTTTGTCTTTTAACACCTCAATATTCCAGCTATATATATCGGCGGTGTGTAAATAACCCAGTCTGGACCAGACAATCCAGTGATCAACAGCATAAGCATTGATCTAGGCTATTGGGATATATGATGACATGTGTCAAGCCAAGTCAACTGAGCCTGACCACCCGATCCCGTTAGTCGCCTCATACGACAAGCATGGGTCACTGAAGATCAATTCTAACCCGGATCTTCACGGGTGTCATGATGTAAAGACAATGCATGATTCACATCTTGAAGTCTTGCCTTCAAATGAGGTTGCTTATATTCAAGATAATACAAGATGTTTTTCTGTCGTGTTGGAAACAAGAAGCGAAATGACGCTATCATGAATGTCCCATGTTATACATCGGAGTTACCACCACCACAGGAGTAAGATTGTTTTGTGCAAGAAGCCGTGTCTGGTGCTCAGGTTTTTCATCCGGGATCGCGTGGAGCAATCATAGGAAGCAGTACGGCGACACGGTTACGGCAACTTCGATCAATGCTGACAGGGGTGTTCAGAGGAAGCACGATTTGCAGCAGCTTTGATGATCAGCGACACGGTTACAGCAACTTTGATCAATGCTGACAGGGTTGTTCGAAGAAGCAGCACAGCGGCACAGTTACGGCAACTTTGATCAATGCTGACAGGGTGTTCAGAGGAAGCAGCACAGCGACACGTTTACGGCAACTGTGACCAGAGGACGCTGCTGACAGGCTGACAGGGTGTTCAGAGGAAGCAGCACAGCGATCACGGTTACGGCAATTGTGATCAATGCTGACAGGGTGTTCAGAGGGCGCAGCACAGCGACACGGTTACGGCAACTTTGATCAATAATAACAGGGTGTTCAGGAGGAAGCAGCACAGCGACAAACGGTTACGGGCAACTTTGATCAATAATAACAGGGTGTTCAGAGGAAGCAGCACAGCGACACGGATACGGCAACTTTGATCAATAATAGCAGGGCGATGTTCAGAGGAAGCAGCACACAGCGACACGGTTACGGCAATAATGTGATCAATGCACTGACAGGGTATTCATAGGAAACAAACAGCACAGCGATGCGGTTAACGGCAACTTTGATCCATGATATCAATATACGATAAGACAAAAATCGTGGACAACTAATCAACAGTTTGAATCCGTGTCCGGAGGCAGGATGGATAAATCAGTGATGAAAGGAAAGAGTCAGAAAGATGAACCTTGACGGCCACACGGGCATCACAAGCATCTCATATACCATCGTAAAACATTCGGGTAGCTCAGTGGTTTAAACGTTCTCTCGTCACACGGAAAGCCCGTGTTCAAATTCCTTCATGGTTGCATCTAACAAAAATCTATTATTTGTGCCCCTCACGAGACACTGCCGGAATATTACCCAAAGCAGCGCAAAACCATATGTACTTAGTCACGCCGTTGTAACACCCTCTTGGGATTACCTGACAGAAATAACCTATGTCTGTCGCAAAATAGCGTGGAGCTTTGTTCATAATATCAACCACTGGTTTATCGGGTACAAACTCCATTATTTTCAGAAAACAGAATTATAGTTGGAATTTTACTCTGAAAACAGCTTTTAATGAATCCAAAAATTGCAAAGACGTAAATAAGTCAATGCTTGAAGACACATGCACTTAGCCTGTGAGGGAAGCGCGGCTAAATGAAGGTTCAGCATCGTGTATGCCGTTATCTTACGGCCTGAAAAGCACTACAGTTCTGTTCTGATCTGTTCTGTACGTTAGGATGAGAAAGCCACAATAACTCGGTGCGCCTAGTGGCTGCAAGAGTTGTATACTCCCCAGGGAGTTGAGATTGATAATGCGATGTGCCGTTGAGATTGACATCCAATGATCGAGGGGAAAAATACCAGCTCCTTGAGCATGCACTAGTGCGTGGATATGTGCGCTATATAAATATCCTATAATAATAATAATAATAAAAAACAACACATTAGCCATGTGCGTGTGTACTTATAATTGTCCGACCTAAGTCTTTTACACATTTCGTCACCACTCGCCCCTTTCCGTAACCCGAAGAAGACTTTCCCCCTTTTCCAAGAAAGTTATTAACGAACATACGACAAACCAATCAAAATATGTGTTTGACTTCAAGAATCTTGGATAAAGAAACCCGTAAGAATAAATTCGGCATTTACAAACGTCTTGCATGTAAAAATACACAAAATTCAGCTTTAACTGTAATATATATGATAAATTGTGGAGATATAAACACGAATTGATAACTCTTAAAGCTGTATAACCATCTTTCTTTACAACGGTCTCTCTACTGGCCAATGCGACATCGTCCTCTGCTGGTTGCCGGGTCACGTGGGCATAACAGGTAACACACAAGCCGATGCTGCAGCATAAAACCCTCAGACCATTATCCTCGCTTTAATCCCGTATGGTGATTTCAAGTCCACCATCAAAAGTTATACTCGGGGCCTTATGCAAAACATGTGGGACACCCAAGTTGGAAGAAATAAACTTCTTGAATTGAAGCCAACAATTGGTTAGACCTACTTGGGTTGTTAGTCAAGACGAGATGAGGTCATTGTACGACGATGTCGTATTGGCCACACTCGGTTTACTCGTGACGATATGTTCACTGTAGATGGAGATGGACCTCCCAAGTGTCTCACTTGCGATGAGGTATTCACCGTCAAACATATTCTGTGTGGACTTTTCAAACCAAGGGATTCACGTTATGAAGCGACAAGTATGTTTTCCAGCCTGAGCGGCCATCTCATTGTGAACTCAAGTACTGGAGAGAAATTGTTCTGTATCATAAAGTGTAATTATGTAATGTGAATGACGGATTGCTTGTTTTTATATTTGGTGTTTCTTTTTTCTGGTTATGAATGATAATGTAATGAATAAATATGTATTTTAAGAAACCCATTTAAACTTTGTACTTAAAGTGTCTATTTGTGCAGACTTGGTCTCGTCGCAATATGGCTGAAGTAATTCCAAAGCGACGAAAACTCACTCACTCACTCACTCAAAGCGGTGCCCATTTGCGCACTCACTCACTCACTCACTCACTCACTCACTCATTTACGCAAAAAATGCCCAGGAGAGAGTCACGTGTTGCTATTCAGCTTGTCCATGAGAAGGTCACGAATGCCCTTTCACGGCCTGAGCGCCCTGGTTAACCATCCTGAAAACGTTTCAAACAGTGAACCATAAGTTCGTGTTAAACCCCTTCCCTCCCTCGGTCAAAAGCAAACACTATACTATCAATCACACAATGTCATGAGAGAAAAAAATTAACCTATTTAAACTCGATTTTATTTAGATATCTAAAGCGAAGTAGACTAAAAAAATGCACCGGCTTTAAAACATGGCCGCGTCAGCGGTGTACATGAAAGGTACTTCTCCCTCTGTAAGTGTTACACATTCTTACATAAAACTCAGGGCGAGCTCACGGGTTTCACTAAACATAACCGAATTCCTGTTCTGTTTGATGGACAGGGCGGCTCCGGTAATATGTTCAAGGGCATTGACATTGAGCTATGTACACAAAACGTGTACCACACATCCGGGAATGTTTCTGTGGGACTGAATTGCTCTTTGTAAAACGAATATTACTATGATAATTATTTCACGATACTTTATGTATAGGAACCTATCCCATATCTGTACGCGGCTTGCTGTTTCATGGGTCTTTCCGCTCTGTGGTGTGTTGACGAGAAGGACAGGTGAATCATCACACAAAGTTGTAGCCTTCCTCGACCTTGGGCAAGTAACAAACATATATACATAAAACTACCTTCACGACTGGACTGCACAGGCAACTTATTTTTCAACAGCTGCATAATATTCAAAGGTACTTTGACCGGTATATTTCTCGGGTGTGTGCGCGTCTGATTGTTGAGATGTGAAATCGTGAAAGGCGAGACATTTCTGTACAATGCCTGTTTTGTGCAATGGTTTTACTTTATGTAGATTGAACAAACACTCCATGGGTTTGAAAGCACCGTGCCGTCACTGTTTTGTGCAATCAGGCGCTTTGATGAAGAGTGTGTGTAAGTTTCATGTCAAGTTATCACGCAATCAAACAGGAAGTTAATCCTGTTCATGTTGGAGTATTGGTTTGAATATTTGATAAGAAGGACTTTGTGGCGAGGTAGGAGTCAGGGTGTAGGCATGAGAGTCAGGGTGTAGGTAGGAGCGTCAGGGTGTAGGCAGGAGAATCGGGGTGTAGGCAGGAGAGTCAGGGTGTAGGTAGGAGAGTCAGGGTGTAAGTAGGAGAGTCAGGGTGTAGGTGGGAGAGTCAAGGTGTAGGTAGGAGAGTCAGGGTGTAGGCAAGAGAGTCAGGGTGTGGGCAGGAGGTCAGGGGTGCAGACAGGAGAGTCAGGCTGTAAGCAGGAGCGTCAGGGTGTAGAAAGGAGATTCAGGGTGCTGGCAGGAGGCAAGTCAGGGTGTAGACAGGAGAGTCAGGGTGTAGGCAGGAGAGTCAGGGGTGTAGAAAGGAGAGAGTCAGGGTGTAGGCAGGAGAGTCAGGGTGTAGACAGGAGAGTCAGGGTGTGAGCAGGAGAATCAGGGTGTAGACAGGAGAGTGAAGGTGTAGGCGGGAGGTGTCGGGGTGTAGTCGGGAGAGTCAAGGTGTAAGCAGGGAGAGTCAGGGTGTAGGCGAGAGAGTCCAGGTGTAGGCGGGAGAGAGTCGGGTGTAGGCGAGGAGTCAGGGCGTAGGCAGGGAGAGTCATAGTGTAGGTAGGGAGAGTCATAGTGTAGGCGGGAGAGTCATAGTGTAGGCGGTGTGAGTCAAGGTGTAGGTAGGAGTGCTGTGGGATGTAGGCGGGAGAGTCAGGGGCGTAGGCGGGAGAGTGGGGTGTAAAGTAGAAGTGTCAGGGGTGTAGGTAGGAGAATCTGGGGTGTAGGTGGGAGAGTCAGGGTGAAGGTGGAGAGTCAGGCTGTAGGTGCAGGGAGAGTCAGAGTGTAGGTAGGAGTGTTGTGGATGTAGGTGGAGAGCCAGGGGTGTAGGCTGGAGCACGTCAGGGTGTGAGCAGAAAGGGTCAGGGTGGCAGGGCGGGTGAGTCTAGGGTGTAGGCAGGAGGAGTCATGGTGTAGGCGGAAGGAGTCAGGGTGTAGGCAGGAGCGTGGGGAAGTAGGCGGGAGCGTCAGGGTGTGAAGCGGGAGAGAGTGAGAGTGTGGCAACTCTGCTGTTGTAAGGATGCTAGAGTGTGCTGTGATCAGTGGTGCGTGGTGTGTGGTCAGTCGTCGGAAAGGTGGGGAATGGGGGTAGTCAGGGTGCATATGATGTTGTGCTCAATGTCAAAAGGAAGCTTCTGCATGTACTGAAGATTGCCGAGGTTTAGCCGCTTCGTCTTCCTCAAAGCCACACACCAGTCTGGGGTGGGATCAACAGAGGACTGGTTAGGTTAGTCGTGAGGATGTGGCATAAAATATAGTCAGCCGTTTCCATCTCAGAGTTAAACATCTCCTATATTGTACCCACTGAAGCAATGTGAAACCTAGTATTACGGCGTTATCTATGGAGCCTGCTGGCAAGTACCTCGCCCAAAGCAGAATGGAAGTATACATTTATGTCTGACATCGTAAGAATGTCAATACTTCTCAAAATATTTCCACAAACGTTGTATATACGTCTGGAGAAGCCGAAGCAAACAGGTGAACGAGATGACAAGCTGTCATTTGTCTTGTTGCTCAGACAACCGCCGTGTTTATTTGCTAAAATTTAAAAAAACAAAAAACAAAACAAAATACAAACAGAAAAACAGAGTCATTTGATCCAATAAATCGTTTTGCACTCTGAATCTTGTTTTGCAGATCAAACAGCATCACAGCACGAGATGTTACCGTATTGGAAAGAAATGATGTGCCGATGACGACCTACGACACGAAATAATAAGTTTGGCGAGTTATTTTTCCTGAAACTGGTCGGCTCTTTGCAAGTGTGACGCGTCTAAATACAGGTCTTGCTCAGCCGTAGTGTGATCTTTAGGTTAATCTCAACTTGCCTGCCTGTAGTGTTGGGTCAGCGAGGTTGAGCTGGGGCCACTCTGACGATGACGGCTTCCTGGTGGGTGGCGAAAAGCTGTCGACCACCTGCGTGTCGCTGATTCAGACTTTCAGTATCGATTTCATGCGCTGCTGGGGTGGTGGGGTAGCCTTGTGGTAAAGCGTTCGCCTGTCACACCAAACAACCGGGTTCAAATCCCCACAAGGGTATAATGTGTGAAGCCCATTTCTGGGGTGTCCCCAGCTGTGATATTGCTGGAATATTGCTAAAAGCGGCGTAAAACCATACTCACTTAACCACTAGGTTACCCCACCGCCTCCTGTAACAATGAATGAGTGAGTGTGAGTTTAGTTTTACGCCGCACTCAGCAATATTCCAGCCTATATAGCGGCGGTCTGTAAATAATCGACTCGGGACCAGACAATCAGTGATCAACAGCATGAGCATTGATCTGCGCAATTGGGAACCGATGGCATGTGTCAACCATGTCCTGTAAAATGAACCCACGTATAGTCGGATAAAGTCCACCCGTCTCAAAGGTACATACTGGGTAGATAAACACATAATCCTTGTCCCAAAAGCAATTCAGGTCACACCTATTACTCAACACTCATATTGCCATCGGAGCTCATATATCAATCACATTGTCAGGTGCATGCAAGCAAAGAACTTTTGTCATAGAGGGCCCACTCCTGAAATAGACTATATATCAGCGGTACGTCTGTCAACACTTCAGGCCGTCTTGAAAGCACAGCGAATACCATAAACTCATATCCGGGTACCCCATTGTAGGCGTATGTGGTTTTAAACATAGGCCATTATTAAATCAAAAATGCTTTTGGTGCTGTGTGGTCGTGTTGAATCGTGTATTGAATCTTATTGAATCGTGTGATAGCACTTTCAAATACGATGGGATATGCGATGTTTACTTAATACGCTACATCAATTCAAAACATCCGCTTAAACACTTGGGTGTACTTTACTTTAGGGGATATTGTTTGGCGGTTTACTTTACTGGCAAGATTTAAGCGAAGATTTCTCATGTTTCCAGGCTTCTATGTTCTCACAGAAACGTGTAATTTACTCTCGACTGAAGATATTTTTAGTGGGGTTTGTTTGTGGGGAAAAAGGTTGGTTTTAAACTCAAAGGTATTCATTCATTTTCCATTTCGACATTGCTGAAAAGATTGGTTCGTCAAGATTAAACAGTTACACAAATTGATACAAAATCGGGGCTTGGATTTTACTGTCTGCGTCTCGCATGCAACAGGAGAGTCGCCTCGCACTGAAAAGGGTATGACCCATGCCGTGTGCATAGCATGTGAATGCACGTGAGTGAATGGTGAAGTTAGTTTTACGCCGCACTCAGCAATATTCCAGCTATATGGCGGTCTGTAAATAATCGAGTCTGGACAAGACACTTGTCCAGTGATCAACAGCATGAGCATTGATCTGCGCGCGGGAACCGACTGACGTAATGTCAACCAAAAGTCAACGAGCAGCTGACCACCCGATCCTGATGGTCCTGTATTTTTGTTGTCTTGAGCTTAAAAATAAAAGCCAGCAAATTTCTAGCCAATGTTTAGTGAAAAAACATTTCGAGCCATTTGCCATCCAGACTGCACAGTTAGGAGGGGTAGCGGAAATTCATAAAGGAAACGGAACGCGGGAATTGGGTAACCTGGGGGTTAAAGCGTTCGCCTTGATATTGCTGGAATATTTGCTAAGCGGCGTAAAGACCATACTCACTCACTCACTCATAAAGGAAACTGTAGTGTGTTTTTGAACGCTAATTCACCACTAAATTCCACTAAGTCACCAAACTGCTGAGTCATACAAGACTGGTTGAATACAATGAGTCAAATAGTCTCGGGAAAATCTCGCTTAGTCACTCCACCCTGTTCAAAATACTTCCTCAACAAGCCGTCACTGTCATCGCCGTCTCATGTCAAATTACATCGCGGGGGGTGTTTTCTGGCCGAGCCTTTATCTCATCCGGTCACCCACTCACTCACGTTCGCATCATAATCTTAATAGTAATAAATTCATACAAATGTGTCGAAAGTAATTATTGTCATTAAAGGCGTCATTTTGAATATCGGTTAGTATTGAACCGATATGTACGTAACTTACCG
>NW_025766784.1:0-19666 GCF_003918875.1 Haliotis rubra | reverse complement strand
CTATGCGACAAACTATTCCATCGACAAGATCAATACTCAATTCGATTAATATCGATCATCAAACAGTGGTCAGATCATTCGATCAATATATTCGATCAGTATTGTTCGGTGTTCAATCAATTATCAATAAAGAATAGAGGAAGAATCAATCATCATTTATGATTAACCCGATATGAAGATATTCCGATTCACAAAGAATCCATTATCAACCAATCATCAAAGAATATCTTCGACATATCAGTCCTATCACGCAGTGATCCAAGAAATGACCGCATTAGACGTTGAAGATCATAGATATTCGATAATCGATTCATTGAATATGGATATCCGATATTGATGCAGCATTAGGATCATATCATCAAACACGTATCCCGATCATCATCTATTAGACAATCGAATATGAATATTATCATTGATTAGAATCAATCAATAGTGAATTGATCAGTATTGATTTGATAACAGTGAATATTGATATCATTCCATCATCGAATGATCGAAAACTCAATCAAGAAATGATCATCGATACCGATTCATGATTATAACCATATCGAATCCAAGAGATATTAGGATCCGAATCAACAAATTTAATCATAATGATTTGATTAGAATCATCGTTCCATTATTAGATCCGATTAGCATTAGATCAACATTAGGCAAATCAATGATATTCCATTGGTCAATAAATCGACGGTGATAAGAACCGGTTATTAATCGTTTGATTACAGATTCCATTGAATTTGCCGATCCGTCCACAGCAATTGATAATCATGACGATCAATCAATCATTAGTTCCGATCAATATCGATATCGACGTTTATTAGCGGATCGCTATCAATCAATAAGAATATCATGATCAATGATCGAATAATCATCACAATATTCGGTCAGAGCGATCATCATTATTAACAAAGTTCAATCACAGTATTGATTCGGTAGTTCGATCAAGATATGGAAGTAATATATCGAGATTAGAACAATCGATCATCGATTTATCTGTCATCCACGATTGACGTCAACCCCATCGACAGTAATATAATTTGCGATTAGCAGTTCCATCAATAAAGTGGTTTACATTGAATATCAACTTTATCAATAATCATACCTACGATAACTCCCATTCACGTAATATGATCGACATACTCACATTATCCCATTCAGTAAAGATATTCATTAGACCGATTCCATCAAATAATTTGTTCTATTTATCATTAATACGGCTCTGCGATTGAACAACCTCAACGAGACGCAATAGATCAATAAAGCAATATATCAGATCATCGATCGTATCGCAATATATCATAATTCATTGACTCAACACGACGACGATAGATCAACTTCATCACGATGACGCTCCATCAATATTACACGTTCCATCGAATCGCGTTATAACGCCCATTATCAATCACATTAGCAACCGTCCAAAGTATCGAAGTCTAATCACTGGCTATCGTTAATATTCCAGTTCACGATAAGTTGTTCGGAACCGCCCGATTACCCGACGACCAGCCAAAACAAAGCAATATTCGGTATACCAGATCGATCATTGCTAATGACGACACCATTAAGCAGATTTGCCGCATCAATTATCAATATATTATTGACGTCTCAACTGATAATTTGCGGATTACCCGATCGTCAAGATAATGGCGCAACCCCATCGCGGATGATTTATCACAGTACCGTTCCATCAATATAATATTTATGATTTTATTCAGTTGTGAATATCGTTATAACCTTATCACGTTGGGCCGAATAGTTCCGATGCATATCGTTATTGTTAATAAAGCCCGTCACGTAATATTCGCGCATTGGTATCGCCCATCAATATTATTGAAAATTCCATCGGTCATGGAAGAATCCCATCAAAAGCGGTTGCGTCGCGGTTAGACAAATCCGATCGTTCAATAAGTAGGACGTTATTAACCCATCTGCGTCGCCATGACAACTCTATCGACGATAGCGTGCCCCATCAATAACGTTTATCATTCAATCACAGCACAATGATATCGGTCATAATATCGGCCGATCAACGTTTATTGCCAAGCTCAACACAGTATTGATCGGCATTAGACGGTTCCCGATCACAGCAGAGGGTATGGCCCAGATCAACAGTAATATTATCACGATCAATAAAGTAATATACCCATGAGCCAGATCGTCGATCAATAAGTATTAGAAGCAAATCAGTATTCAATGTTTTATGACAGAACAACGATCGTCGGCACGCACAGTCGTTCATACCTATCAATACACGGTACCATCACATATTATCACAGCAATTGATACGCTTTACACCATCACAGTAATAACGTTTATCGTTCTATCATTGATTACAGAACTCTAATAATTTATCGCAAAATATCGCGATTAATACGACGACATTAAATACGCTTTAATTCATCACCGGGTGCGGGAATATAATTATTAGACAACTCCCATCTACTGGCGACTATTAACCCCATGATCGGTAATATATCGCCATTGTTAAAATGTTCTAGACACCGATCTGCCGCATAGACGTTCATTAGAGCAACTCAACCATCTAATTGAGCTGTCGGTCACAGATGCGATCGCCGAGGCTACAAGTAACCAATCAAAAGGGTTAGCCCAACCAGTCGCTTCACCAAGAACAGCAGTGTCTTTACCGATGTTGTTGGTCATTTCGGCAACCACCGAGTACATCTTTAATTACTAAACAAAAGAATATTCGGTTCAGATCACCGATCACAGCAATATCGACACCAGCAATACTGGCGTTCGATCACTATCACGCGGGTTGAGTACGGCGCGAGCCAGAACAACGAAATATATGATTACCACCCGATACGGCGCAGTTGAAATTCTATCAGTAATGAGGAAGTGATATTGGGCACCCATTCACAGTATCAGACAACTCAACAATACCGGCGCTATCTGTATCAGTTCTGCGATTACACAACCTCTATCAATAAAGCGAATATCGCCGATTAGACCCGATCAATACACGTCAAAGCCCGGGTCAATAATATCGCGCAGCTAGACAATTTACCGGTCAGTAATATATTAGGCATTATATTGTTACACGGCGGTTAGACAACGGTCATGCGGCGATCACCCGTCTGCCAGTAGCCGATACCGGTGAACAGTGACGGCGCATTAGGTCGTACCAACAATAGAAATGATTTCGGGTGACCGCATCGGCCGTATTGAAATGTTACCACCGCAGCGCATAATCACAGAAATATGGTTTGCGGACAACCTTTATCATTAAAAAGATACGGTTATTAGCGTCTATTATTCGAGACGCCATTAAAATCCTATCGCAGCTGACAATGCATCACTGTAACAGGTCGCGCTCATTAAATCACAGTAATGTACTATCAATAACCCTCATCACGCGAATATACCGCCCTGGTCACGTAATACGCCATTTATCGCCATACGCCTGTTCTATCGCGCCAGCGTTCAACAAAAGTATCGCGGCTTAGACAATCAGCCTCTGCTTATCGCACGAACAGTCCAGTACCACGTCCACTTATCGCACTTTCTATCAATTACTAAAACGCTGAATGACTTTATCACGTTAAACAGCAATATCGCGTTCCACTACCGCCGCAATATTTGCTGTGAGCCGTTCCGTCACAAGAAATATACGTGATTACCACCGAGCCCGTAAGATGCATTTATCAAGGAAGAGACGGCCATTAGGGGCGCTCCTGTTGTGGCCTACCGCTATTAGACGCTGCGATTGTCACCTTATCTGCCGGTGAATGCGACAACGATCACGTTAAATACCGGCATGTTCCAATTGCGAAGATGTCGCTTATTAATACCGCGCATCGTCTCCGATCACGCACAGCGGGAAGATTCAGTAATGCCATTAATTTATCACAGTAGCAGTTCGGCGATTAATGATGGCCGGTTATTAGCGCTCCCAGAGATCGTGCAATAATTATCACAGTAGTTCTACTATTTATCGCCAGGACATTCTATTAGCGTTCCCATTCAATGGGGTAATAGACAGCGCCTCTATCGGTGAGGTCGCCATTGCCACGTACCCTTATCGCTACAATATGCTTTTGAGCCATAAAGGTTCTACGTAATAGCGTCGTTGTTAGCGTAGTCTCTATCACAGTAAGAGGCGACGCATAAAATACGCGAGTTGTGACAACGCCATTAATATTAATGTTACCGGTGACATAAATTCTATCGGGCCGTAATATACGCCGTTATTGTTCTATTTGATAAATTGAGTTGCCAGCCGCCCCTATCGGCGAAGCCGCAGACGCCATTACGGAAAATTTATCGGGCTGGCTGAGGTATGCTCGCTCCTATCGCGCTCGGTCGGGCCACAGCGCCTGTTGTATAGCTCACCCACAGTATTGAATTATCAGAACTTATCGGCGAAGGAGCCTATTATTGGAACATGGCCTATCGCCGCAGCTGAGGGGACGCCATTGCCGCCTCTATCACGTAGCGCGCATTAAAGGGTTCACCAAAAGTGCATGTCATGATACCGCCTTGCTATAGAATGCTTACACTTTCAAGAACAAGAAAATTTTACGAGTTGTGGAAGGTTACCAGTACTCAAATCGCACATTTATCACTGTTAAACAAAGCAATACGAACACAAAGTACACGGTCAATTATTGCGCATCACTAATACAGTATTATGGCATATATTAGAGCCGCTCAACAATGCGAAATATAATGCGGACAGCCGCCCGCTGCAAGAGACGGTGCAGCTAAAGTACCGCATCACAGTAATACGGCGCAAATTTATCGCTGGCAGCCCATGGCGCATAATACCAATACGGGCGGCGACGTGATTTATCAGTTGAGCAATATCGCCGGCCACCTTTATCACAGGCTGCCATTAGCACGCTCGTCACAGTAACAGGCCGCGCAGCGGCCCCAGTTGTGCGGTCTATATCGCCAGTAAGAGGAGCTGCCCGGTCGCGAGACGGCACAACTCTATCACAGTATCGATAATGCAATGAATCAAACAATCGATCAATAACTCAATCACAGAAATCATATCAGATCATCATCATTGAATAATCATTATTAGATCATCCGAATCAGATTCGGTATTATCGATCGAATTCAATAGTATTATCGTTAGACTCAATCAATACGGTGGATTATCATCGATCAATGAAGATATTAGAAGATCGAGATTTACATTAGTAAATCGATCAGTATATTGACAAATATATGAATAATCGATCATTCCTATCAAACATTCATTAATCGTTAGATCGTTCAACACAGAATGACGATATCATTAATGTCCTATTCATCATAATAGACGGTGATTGAATCGAATCGTAATATATCGTTGAATAGATCACCGATATCGCGCATTGAATGATCAGTATCGATTGATATCGACAACTCTGATTCATTGAGTTCATTGTCATCGTCTCATAATAACGTTATCGAATAAACCAATGACGAGGTCCGAATCGTCAGTATCTATTTATCATTGATGTTCAATCATCAAGAAATTGATCGCATTAGACAATTTATATTAGGGAAATCAGATCATTAGTTCAATCAAGAATGATTGAAGATGATCATCGAATAATCATTGATATTGAATCTAAATATCGTTAATATCAACTCCTATCAATATCGATACCGAATTCATAACCTCATCATCCGTTGATGAATCAATCAATATTGATCATCATCATCGCGGATTGAATAAGATATCTAAGATTGACAACCTATCAATAATATGATCAATCAATCGGTATTAGATCGTCCGATTCATCAAAGATTGATATCTATCGTCATAATCCCATCAGACGTTCATTAATCATCATTGATATTGAAGAACTCAATCATCAGAATGATGATATCATCAATCAGTAATGATATGATAGATCGATTCCAAAGATATCGTATCGACGAAGATCATCGAATGATTCCGCGACAATCGATCATATCATTAGCAACCAGATCATTTACGCATTAGGACAACCAGACGGTGAACTCGATCACAGTAAATGAATATTAGACACCAACAAGATATCATTCGAAAGATCACGTTGATCGATCATTATCGTCCAATCAAGAAGATTCCATCATCAAAATATCCAGAGATCGATCGATCAGATCGTTCCGATCATCAGTATCGATAGAATAATCGATCAATATCGATCGATTGTGATCAGTCGACCATAGTCCCATCGTCATATTGATTCCATCTATCGTTATCAACCCAATTTAATCATCAGTAATATCATGAACTCGTCATAATGATATCTTTAGATCATCGATCGTTAAATATGACCGATCATTGATCGTTATATCAACCGATCATCAATATACATTATCATTCCGATCACGTATCGATATGATTATCAGTCCTATCGAATATTAATTCCGCATCATATCATTCCATCAATACATTATGAACTCTATCGTTCATTAGACCGTTCCCATCAAATATCGGCAGATTAGAATATTCATTATCATTATCATGATTAATAACCTCCATCGCATTATTAATAATGATTCACGTAATATACGATCATTATCCTATCGATATCGTTCCATTGATGATCATTGATATAATCGATCATCATTATCGACAGTGAATGAACCAATCAATAGTATTGACTGATCGATTGAATCCCGATCATGAATGATATCATCGACGATCATTATTGATCGCATCGCGACATCATCAGTAATAATCGACGATATTGATCATTATTAGACAACTCAATCATGATTAATATCGTTTCATTGTTCCATAACGATAGCGAATATCGCACCAGTCCATCAGGAACATTCGAATCATTCATCATCGGTTATTGATACGACCATTTAGCCCAGACCATCATCAGTAATATGGACGTTATGTCAGATCGACCCAAACAAATATGGACGCTTTTGATTTATCAAACCCATCGCGGAAGATCATTAGCAAATCAATCACGTATCGATATTGATATCCGATCAGTGACCGATATCGCATTAGATATCAACCGATCACATCGTTCCTTCGATCGGTCAGTAATAGACGTTGATATTATCATTCATTATCGTCTCGATCAATATTTATATTGATATTAGAAGAATCAATCAAACAGTCTATCAACCAATCATCAGTGGAATGATATCGCGGATCAGATGGTCCTGATCGACAGTAAGATGACGACAGCGAATCATCGATATTATTAGGCGAGATCGGTCGAAGATCGCATTAGATCAATCGATCAATAATATAATCAATGGAATACACGATGAGAAGATTTAATACAGATCATCGCATTAGATCACCCGATATACGATCATAATATTAGCACCGATCAACAGTATCGATCGTCCGATGATTAGCAGACTTTATCATCATATATAATCGAAGGGGTCTATCCATTGATAACGACGATCAGATCAAAGGATCATCGAAAACATAATTATTCGATCAAATGGTTCATCAGTATTCCATCGATTGAATAACCGATCGTCAGTGGTTGATTTAATTATCGTCTCCATTCGTCGGCATTATAGCCCCAATTCGGTATCGATATCGCGTTATTCGACCGTAATCAGCATTGACGCCCCTTGTGATCATCGAGCAATGATGGTGATTAATTTATTCACCGGTCGAGGACGGCAATTTGTTCACGCGTTCCATTCGGGTCACGACGATTACAGTCCCCGAATAACCCCATCGCATACGAGCCGCGAACTATCATACGCCCGTTCTATCGCAACACGGCATTAGATCAACGTTTAATACGATGGCCTACGACACAATCATTGTCACATTGCGCATGGAACAGACCATCAACTTTGTCATCGAAATATCTACAACTCCTGATCACGAATGAAGGCCATTAGCACGTCCTATATGTCATTAGACACGATCACGTTCATTAGAGAACCTGAACGTCAGTAATTGATACTAATTTATTGTGAATCCCAGCGGTCGCCATTTACTGGCGAAGACGTTATTGTTCATCACGCACAGCCGCGCATTAATACGATCACGACGTTCATTAGAGATGACCGCAGTACGGTCATCTCTATCACAGTATTGATTTGCCAGAGCCGTCAAAGTACTGGCGATTAGCCACCATTATTGAAATATCGGTTGTTACCTTCAAGAACGTACTTACCGCGAAGCAATGAGCCGCAATGAATGACACCAGCCAAAATAAAGCAAGATTTGAAAAGCCAGACTGAGTCTTATCACCGGTACGACGGCGTGATTACACAAACGATATTAGGCACCCGACATATTTAAGCGAAAACAGGAACCGTTCAGCAATGACATGACAACTCGATCAGAAGAGGCGCATTGAAAGCGTCTATACGTACGGCGCATAGCGTTCAACAGAAGACGGTGGAGACCGATCGGGTTGCGAAGATGCACCCATATATTCAGTAATAGGTTTAAGTGACACGGCCTTATCAATAAAGGTCGATACTGAGACAGCATCGGTCGACATCAATTTATCGGCCGCGTAATAGGATGGCGAAGCAACCCATCTGTTGTGCAATATTTACCATGAAGAGCCAGAACGCACCAGTATTGGCTAATGTCTTTATCGCGACAGGTTGCCTGAATTGAGCGTCATGATTCTATCACGGTAATATACGGTATTGGCTGTCTTCGATACCACAGCAGATGGTTACAGCATCCTCGATCACAGTAGCCATACGGTTCATTACTGTCGATCACGCATGATTATTAATGCGATATCGTTCTATCACAGTACGGTGCATATTGAAGGTCGTCTTCGACGCAATGATGACGGTTACAGCCATACCTTTATCACAGTGACATGGCTGGCGCAGGCACCTCGATCGGCCAGTGAAGAATAAGCTCGACGCGTTAATCACAGTAATGAGGTTTATCGATAAACAACCGACTGGCGAAATAGTTTGGCGCATTACAGCCGTACGATCACAGTGGATATTACAGCCGCTTATCACGGCGAGGTTTATCATTAAAAGAAGCGACGCATTAAGCCAGTCTTATCATTGAATATAACGGCGACAACTTCCGATCAGCGCACAGCACACCGATACGTTCATTAGGAATAGCTCGATCACAGTGGTTGATACTATTATAATCTCAACACAGTATTTATTCGAGATGGCGCATTAGCCGATCACATTAGACAGTTCGATCAAGGTATAATCGCATTGTTTATGACAGAAATACGTTACCTTCAAGAACAAGTAGTACTTCTGAGCCGATACATTATGCCGAGTTCAAATTACTGAAACAGCAGGAACAAAGCAATATTTCGGTTTCAGACACCCGATCACGCAACATTGCCAGCGTCGTATGCCGCCGTGACGCGGCTCGAGC
This sequence comes from Haliotis rubra, assembly GCF_003918875.1. Lineage (NCBI taxonomy): Eukaryota > Metazoa > Mollusca > Gastropoda > Lepetellida > Haliotidae > Haliotis > Haliotis rubra. The sequence continues at coordinate 10,347 of NW_025766784.1, read as the reverse complement.
ACCGAATACGTTTCGTTTGGCAGCCGCATTACTGCAACCGGCAGCCGGAGCACCGGGTCATTGCTCTTACTGCAAAATTTCTGCCCTGCAAGCCGACCATTTCGTCATAGGCTACACCGCCTATCATTACGGATTGCCAATACCGCATGGGCTACCGTGACGCCTGCCACGCATACACGGTGACGGGTATGCAATGCCGCATGGGCTTCTGGCGATCGTGTTGCTTAACCGCCGCATAATACGCATTGCCTCTACCGCCGCATATTACCGCATCGCAGTCTACCGCCCATATTACCGTGACGTGGGCTGCACCGTATACGCTCACAGTAATGTACGGTATTTCAACAATGATCGGGTTGTAATGCGCCATATTACTGTGATCGGTTGTGTAATGCACCGTATATTACTGTGATCGGGTTGTGTAATGCGCCGTATATTACTGTGGATCGGTATGTAATGCGCCGTATATTTCTATGATCGGGTTGTTTAATCCGTCGATATTACTGTGATTGTCAGTTTCAATGGGTCGATATTACTGTGATCGGTAGTCTAATGGGCCGATATTATTGTGATCGTGGTTGTGTAATGCTACCGATATTACTGTGGATCGGGTTGTGTAATGTGCCGTATTTCAAATACCGATCGGGTTGTAATGCGTCATATATTACTGTGGATCGGTTGTGTAATGCACTCGCGATATTACTGTGATCGGGTTGTGTAATCCCCGTGATATTAATGTCATCGCTAGTTCAATCTGCCGATTTTTACTTTGATCGGTAGTCTAATGGGCCGTATATTACTGTGATCGGGTTCTGTAATGCTACATATATTACTGTGATCGGTTGTGTAATGCAATCGTATATTACAGGATCGGGTTGTGTAATCCGCCGTATATTACTGTGATCGGGTAGTCTAATGGCCGTATATTACTGTGATCGGTTGTGTAATGCCGATATTAATGAGATCGGTCGCCTAATCACCGTGATAATACTTTGATCGGGTAGTCTTATGTACCGATATTACTGTGATCGGGTTGTGTAATGCTACCAGATATTACTGTGATCGGGTAGTGTAAGCGTCAGATATTTCGTGATCGGGTTGTGTAATGCACCGAATATTACCGTGATCGGGTTGTCTAATCCGGGCCGTGATATTACTGTGATCTCGCTGCCCAATGTCAGATCTTACTGTGATCGAAGTTGTGTAATTCACCGTGATATTTCTGTGATTGGGTTGCCTAATGCCGTGATATTACCGTGATCCGTTGCCTAATGCTACCGTATTCTTCCCTCCGATCGGGTTGTGTAATCCACGATATTTCTGTGATTGGGTTGTCTAATGCGCCGAGATTACCAGATCGGGTTGCCTAATGCCCGTGATATTACTGTGATCGGTTGCCTAATGCTACCAGATTTACTGTGATCGGTTTGTAATCCGCCGTATATTTCTTTGATTGGGTTGTCTAATGCGCCGTATATTACTGTGATCGGGCTGGTCTGAGACAATCAATATTGCTTTTTTAAATAGTGTCAGATATTGCTGTGATCGGGTGGTCTGAGGCACCGAATATTGCTTTGTTTTAGTAGTGTCAGATATTACTGTAACCGGGTAGTTTGAGGTACCGAATATTGCTCTTATCAGTAAAATTTTCTGTTCTTGGGAAGTGTAAGAAGCCGACTATTTCTGTCATAGGGTTGGCTAATCCGCCGAATATTACTTTGATTGGCTAATGCGCCGATATTACTGTGATCGGTTGTCTAATGGCCCGATATTACTGCAGTCGGTAGTCTAATGGGCCGCAGACATTACTGTGATCGGGTTGTGTAATGCAATCGTATATTACCGTGATCGGGTTGTGTAATGCTACCGTGATATTACTGTGATCGGTATGTAATGCCGTGATATTTCTATGATCGGGTTGTCTAATCCGGTCAGATATTACTGTGATTGCCTCTCTAATGGGCCGAGATATTACTGTGGATCGGTAGTCTAATGGGCCGATATTACTGTGATCGGGTTGTGTAATGCCGCATATTACTGTGGATCGGGTTGTGTAATGTGCCGTATTTCAATGATCGGGTTGTGTACGCGCCATATTACTGTGATCGGGTTGTGTAATGCACCGTATATTACTGTGATCGGTTGTGTAATCCGCCGATATTAATGTCATCGCTGTTCAATCTGGCCGATTTTACTTTGATCGGGTAGTCTTAATGGGCCGTGATATTACTGTGATCGGTTCTGTAATGCGCATATATTACTGTGATCGGGTTGTGTAATGCAATCGATATTACTGTGATCGGGTTGTGTAATCCGCCGTGATATTGCTGTGATCGGGTTGTGTAATGCCGTGATATTACTGTGATCGGGTTGTAATGCCGTGATATTAATGTGATCGGGTTGTCTAATCCGCCATATTTTACTTTGATCGGTAGTCTAAAGGGCCGATATTGCTGTGAACGGTTCTGTAATGCCGTGAGCATTACCGTGATCGGGTTGTGTAATGCGCCGTATATTACTGTGATTGGGTTGTGTAATGCGTCGAATATTACTGTGATCGGGTTGTGTAATGCGTCGAATATTACTGTGATCAGGTTGTCTAATCAGTCGTATATTACTGTGATCGGGTTGTCTAATCCGTCGTATATTACTGTGATCAGGTTGTCTAATCAGTCGTATATTACTGTGATCTCGTTGCCTATTGCGCCGTACCTTACTGTGATCGGGTCCTGTAATCCGCCTTATATTTCTGTGATTGGGTGTCTAATGTGCCGTGATATTACTGTGATCGGGTTGCCTAATGCTACCGTGATATTACTGTGATCTCGCTGCCTAATGCCGTGATTCTTACTGTGATTGGGTTGTCTAATGCACCGTATATTACTGTGATCTCGCTGCCTATTGCGCCGTATCTTACTGTGATCGGGTTCTGTAATCCACCGTGATATTTCTGTGATTGGGTTGTCTAATGCTACCGTGATATTACTGTGATCTGGTTGCCTAATGCCGATATTAATTACTGTGATCGGGTTGTCTAATGCAATCAATATTTCTGTGATCTCGCCCCTAATGCTCCGTATGTTACTGTGGATCGGTTGTGTAATGCACCGCATCTTACTGTGATCGGGTTGTCTAATCCACCGTGATATTACTGTGATTGGGCTGAGTAATCCGCCGTATATTTCAGTGATTGGGTTCTCTAATGCCGTATTACTGTGATAGGTTGTGTAATGGGCCGATATTACTTTGATCGGGTTGTGTAATGCCCGTGATATTACCGTGATCGGGTTGTGTAATGCGCCAAGTATATTACTGTGATCGAGTTGTCTAATGCACCGCGATATTTCTGTGATTGGGTTGTCTAATGCTACCGAGATTACTGTGGATCGGTTGCCTAATGCCGCTGTGATATTACCGTGATCGGTTGCCTAATCGCTACCGTCATCTTACTGTGATCGGGTTTGTGTAATCCATCGTGATATTTCTTTGATTGGGTTGTCTAATGCTACCGTGATATTACTGTGATCGGGCTGTCTGAGACAATCGAATATTGCTTTTTAAATAGTGTGTCAGATATTGCTGTGATCGGGTGGTTCGAGGCAATCAATATTGCTTTTGTTTTAGTAGTGTCAGATATTACTGTAACCGGTAGTTTGAGGTACCGAATATTGCTCTTTATCAGTAAAATTTTCTGTTCTTTGGGAAGTGTAAGCAGCTTTCCACTATTTCTGTCATAGGGTTGGCTAATCCGGCCAATATTACTTTGATTGGGTTGTCTAATCGCCGACTATTACTGTGATCGGGTTGTCTAATGGTCCGTGATATTACTGCAGTCGGGTAGTCTAATGGGTCAGATATTACTGTGATCGGGTTGTGTAATGCACCGTGATATTACTGTGATCGGGTTGTGTAATGCGCCGTATATTACTGTGATCGGTATGTGTACGCCATGATATTTCTATGATCGGGTTGTCTAATCCGTCGAGATATTACTGTGATTGGGTTCTCTAATGGGCCGTGATATTACCGTGATCGGGTAGTCTAATCGGGCCGTGATATTACTGTGATCGGGCTTGTAATGCCACCAGATATTACTGTGATCGGGTTGTGTAATGTGCCGTATTTCAATGATCGGGTTGTGTAATGCGTCATATATTACTGTGATCGGCTTGTGTAATGCAATCGTGATATTACTGTGGATCGGGTTGTGTAATCCGCCGATATTAATGTCATCGCTTGTCTAATCTGCCGTATTTTACTTTGATCGGTAGTCTAATGGGCCGTATATTACTGTGATCGGTTCTGTAATGCCATATATTACTGTGATCGGGTTGTGTAATGCACCGTGATATTACTGTGATCGGGTTGTGTAATCCGCCGTATATTGCTGTGGATCGGGTTGTGTAATGCGCCGCATATTACTGTGATCGGGTTGTGTAATGTACCCGATATTAATGTGATCGGGTTGTCTAATCCGCCATATTTTACTTTGATCGGGTAGTCTAAAGGCACGATATTGCTGTGAACGGGTTCTGTAATGCTACCGTATATTACTGTGATCGGGTTGTGTAATGCCACCGATATTACTGTGATTGGGTTGTGTACGCGTCAATATTACTGTGATCAAGATTTATGTAATGCGTCAATATTACTGTGATCAGGTTGTCTAATCAGTCGTGATATTACTGTGATCGGGTTGTCTAATCCGGCCGATATTAATGCGGATCAGGTTGTCTAATCAGTCGTATATTACCGTGATCTTCGCTACCATTACCGCATCTTACTGTGATCGGGTCCTGTAATCCCACTTTATATTTCTGTGATTGGGTTGTCTAATGTGCCGCATATTACTGTGATCGGGGTTGCCTAATGCTACCAGATATTACTGTGGATCTCTGCCTAATGCTACCGTGATCTTACTGGTGATTGGGTTGTCTAATGCAATCAGATATTACCGTGATCTCGCCGCCCATTGCGCCGTATCTCTACTGTGATCGGGTTCTGTAATCCACCGTATATTTCTGTGATTGGGTTGTCTAATGCGCCGTATATTACCGTGGATCTGGCTGCCCAATGCGCCGTATATAATACTGTGATCGGTTATTCGTTCAATGCAATCAATATTTCAGTGATCTCGCCCAATGCTACCGTATGTTACTGTGATCGGGTTGTGCAATGCAATCAGATCTTACTGCAGGATCGGTTGTCTAATCCACCGATATTACTGTGATTGGGTTTCAGTAATCCCACGATATTTCTGTGATTGGGTTCTCTAATGCTACTGCGGTATTACTGTGATAGGGTTGTGTAATGGGTCAGATATTACTTTGATCGGGTTGTGTAATGTCGCGTGCATATTACTGTGATCGGGTTGTGTAATGTCGATATTACTGTGATCGAGTTGTCTAATGCACCGAATATTTCCGTGATTAAGTTGTCTAATGCGCCGTATGTTACTGTGATCGGTTGTGTAATGCAATCGTATCTTACTGTGATCGGGTTGTCTAATCCAATCGATATTACTGTGGATCGGGTTGTGTAATCCGGGCCGATATTTCTGTGATTGGGTTGTCTAATGCGCTCGTATTACTGTGATAGGGTTGTGTAATGGGTCGTGGATATTACTTTGATCGGTTTTGTAAATGCTACGTGATATTACTGTGGATCGGGTTGTGTATGCGCCGATATTTCTGTGATCGGGTTGTAAATGCTACCGTGATATTACTGTGATCGGTTGTCTAATGCACCGTGATATTACTGTGATCTCGCTGCTCATAGCCACGTGATCTTTACTGTGATCGGGTTCTGTAATCCAATCGATATTTCTGTGGATTAAGCTGTCTAATGCGCCGATATTACTGTGATCTGGTTGCCTAATGCGCCGATATTACTGTGATCGGGTTGTCTAATGCAATCTAATATTTCTGTGATTGGGTTGTCTAATGCCACAGCATGTTACTGTGGATCGGGTTGTGTAATGCAATCGTGATCTTACCGTGATCGGTTGTCTAATCCAATCGATATTACTGTGATTGGGTTGAGTAATCCACTGCATATTTCTGTGGATTGGGTTGTTCAATGCTACCGTATTACTGTGATAGGGTTGTGTAATGTAATGATATTACTTTGATCGGGTTGTGTAATGCCAGCCGATATTACCGTGGATCGGTTGTGTAATCGCTCGTGATATTACCGTGGATCGAAGTTTTCTAACGCAATCAATATTTTGTGATTGGCTTGTCTAACGCTACCGTGATGTTACCGCGGATCGGGTTGTCCAATCCAATCGTGATATTACTGTGGATCGGCTTGTAACTACCGTGATATTTCGCGATTGGTTGTCTAATGCGCCGTATTACCGTGATAGGGTTGTGTAATGGGCCGTATATTACTTTGATCGGTTGTGTAACGCGCCGCATATTACCGTGATCGGGCTGTGTATGCGCCGCATATTTCGTGAACGGCTGTGTAATGCGCCGTATATTACTGTGATCGGGTATGCCTAATGCGCCGTATATTACTGCGATCCAGTTGCCTAATGCGCCGTATCTTACTGTGGATCGGGCTGTGTAATCCACCGTATATTTCTGGGTGATTGGGTTGTCTAATGCTACCGTGATATTACTGGGATTGGGCTGTCTAATGCTACCGATATTACTGTGATCGGGTTGTCTAATGCACCGAATATTTCTGCGATTGGTTTGTCTAATGTCACCGTGATATTACTGTGATCGGGTTGTCTGATGCAACTCAATATTTCTGTGATTGAGTTACATCTAATCCACGATATTACTGTGATCGGGTTGTGTAATGCCGATATTTGTGTGTCATTGGTCTTCAACGCTCGTGATGTTACTGTGGATCGGGTTGTCTAACCTACCGATACGCCACTTTGATCGTATTGTCTTAATGCATACTGCGATCCGCTTTGATGCGCCTAATGTGATATTACTGTGGTCGGCTTCGTCTTAATGCAATCAAATATTACCGTGATTGGGCTGTGTAATACCGTGATATTACTGTGGATCAGGTTGTCTAATCAGATGTAATATTGCTGTGATCGGTTGTAATCCAATCGAATATTCCTGCGGATCGCTAAGTTGTGTAATCCACGAATATTGCTGTGATTGGTTATCTAATGCGCCGTAGATTACTGTGATCGGGTTGCCTAATGCGCGCGTATATTACTGTGGATCGGGTTGCCTAATGCGCCGTGATCTTACTGTGATCAGGTTGAGTAATCCAATCGATATTTCTGTGATTGGGTTGTCTAATGCGCCGTATATTACTGTGATGGGGTGGTCTGAGACACCGAATATTGCTTTTTTTAATAGTGTCAGATATTGCTGTGATCGGGTGGTCTGAGGCAACTGAATATTGCCTTTGTTTTAGAAGTGTCAGATATTACTGTAATCGGGTAGTTTGAGGTACCGAATATTGTTCTATCAGTAAAATTTTCTGTTCTGGGAAGTGTAAGAAGCCGACTATTTCTGTCATAGGGTAGGTTAATCCACTCGACTATTACTTTGATTGATTACGTCTCGTGATATATTACTGCGATCGGTTGTGTAATGCCGTGATATTACTGTGGATCGGTATGTTTAATGCTACCGAGATATTTCTATGATCGGTTGTCTAATCCATCCAGATATTACTGTGGATTGGCTCTCTAATGGGCCGTATATTACCGTGGATCGGTAGTCTAATGTACCGAGCATTACTGTGATCGGGCTGTGTAATGTATCGTGATATTACTGTGGATCGGGTTGTGTAATGTCGCATTTCTCATGATCACAATGTAAATGCCATATAATACCGTGATCGGGTTGTCTAATGCCACCGTGATATTACCGTGATCGGCTGTGTAATCCCAATGATATTAATGTCATCGCTTGTCTAACTACCGCCGATTTTACTTTGATCGGTCTAGTCTAATGGGCCGCGATTCACTGTGATCGGTTCCCTGTAATGCCACCGATATTACTGTGATCGGGTTGTGTAATGCACCGCATATTACTGCGATCGGTTATGTAATCCTACCAATATATTGCTGTGATCGGGTTGCGTAATGCTCGAGATATTACTGTGATCGGGTTGCCTAATGCAACCGTATATTACTGCGATTACGGTAAGTGTAATGCTATCGACATTTACCGTGATCGGTTGTGTAATGCAGTCAATATTACTGCGGATCAGGTTGTCTAACTCCGTGATATTACTGTGATCTGCTTGCCTAATGCTACCGACCATTACTGTGATCAGCTGGTCTAATCCATCAATATTTACTCGTGGATCGGCTTTCGTTCCAATGCCGTGATATTACTGTGATCTCGTTGCCTAATGCGCCTTATATTACTGTGGATCGGGTTGTCTAATGCACCCGACATTAATATTACTGTGATTGGGCTGTGTAATCCAATCAACATTACCGTGATCCAGGTTGTCTGATCAATGAATATTGCTGCGATCGGATTGTGTAATCCACACGCTAATATTACTGTGATCGGGCTGCCTAATCCATCTAATAGATGCTGTTGAGTATTGGGTATACTTCATCAGCTTGTCTAACGCCACCAGATAATATTACCGTGATCGGCGTCTGAGACGAATCAATGCCTTTTTGACAGTGCCGATTACTGTGATCGGGCAAAATTGCCTAATATTGCCTTTGTTTTGAGATCAGATGTCACTGTGATCAGGCAGTTTGAGTAATCCCCACCAGTAAAATTTTCTGGTTCTAAAGTGTAAGGTCACTGCCGTCGTAATGCCAGACCACTACCATTTGATTGGGTGGTCTGAGACTACCGTGACATATAATACTGTAGATAATTGTGCGTCAATGATATAACTGCAGTCGGGTGGTCTGATGGGCCGAATATTGCCGTATTTTAGTAGTGTCAGATATTACTGCAATCGGCAGTTTGAGGTACCGTACATTGCCCTATCAGCAAAATTTTCTATGTTCTGGGAAGCGTAACAGTCGACCATTACTGTCATAGGGCAGGTTAATCCGATGACATATTACCAGTGGGATTGATAGTCTAATGGGCCATAGATTATTGTGATCGGCTATCAATGCGCCAGAGATGGTGATCTCGTCAATGTATCTACTGCAGCTCCGGTAGTCTAATGGGTCAGATATTTCTGTGGATCGGTTGTCTAATGCGCCGTATATTACTGTAGGATTGGGTATGCCTTAATGCTACCGCATATTTCTATGATGGGGTCGTCTTAATCCATCGTGATACTACTGTGATTGGGTTCTCTAATGCCGTAGCATATTACTGTAGATCGGTAGTCTAATCGGGCCATATTATCAGGATCGGTTGCCTAATGCCGTGATATATTACTGTGATCTTCGTTGCCTACCGCATCTTACTGCGGATCGGCTTTCAGTAATGCTACCAGATATTTCTGGTGATAGTTGTTTAATGCGCCGTATATTACTGCGACTGGGCCGCCTAACCCGGCCGTGATATTACTGTGCATCGGGTCAGTCTCATCGCGTCAGATCCATCATTTCTGCGATCTCGACGTTGCCCAATGCGTCAGAGGCCACCGGTGGTCGGGTTGTCTGACGCAATCATTTAATATTTCCGCCAGATTGGTTGTCGTAACTTCGCCACATTATTACTGCGGGATCGGGTTGCGTTGAATCAGCGCGATATCTCTGTGTTCGGGTTGTCTAACGCCGCGATGTTACCCAGGATCGGGTTGTCTAACCGTGATATTACTTTGATCGGGTTGTCTAATGCCGACACATTACAGTGATCCTCGTTGTCTAATGCGCTCGCATATTACCGTGGTCTGGTTGTCTAATGCAACCTAATATTACTGTGATTACAGTCTAATTTTCGGGTTGCCGTGATCAGGTTGTCTAATCAGAATAATTCCTGCTGTGATCAGGTTGAGAATCCACCTAATATTTCGTGGATTACGTCTAACGCGCCGTATATTACTGTGGGATGGGGTGGTCTAATGCAATCAATATTTCTGGTGGATTGGGTAGTCTTAATCCGCCGCGATATTACCGTGATCGGCTGTGTAATGCGCCGCATATTTCCTGTGTTTGGGTTGTCTTAATGCGCCGACATTACTGTGGTCTTGCTTGTCTAACGCAATGTTTATATTACTGTGGATCGGGTTGTCTAACCCGGCCGTGATATTACTGTGATCGGGTTGTCTAATGGGCCGTGATATTACTGTGGATCTCAAGCTGTCTAATGCTCGTGATATTACTGTGGATCGGGCTTGTCTAATGCAATCAATATTTCTGTGATTGGGCTATGTCTTAATCCGCCGCATATTACTGTGGATCGGCTGCAATGCCGTGACATTCTGTGTTTG